>NC_056729.1:858083502-858171002 GCF_019279795.1 Protopterus annectens | reverse complement strand
TCCACCTAGTATCACTAGTTCTGTACATGTATTTTGGACAGGTTACCTTCATACCTCTCACCTGTACACATTATGGGTAAAAGCCCTGACGTTTGACCTTTGCTCTTGTTACATTTGTCATAATAATGTGCCTTTCTGGTAAATTACTGGCAAGGCATTACGAACTGTGCGGTTAGATAATAGTGACTGACATTTCTATGTCATGATTAGTAACACTCATAACATTCATATTCCTGACTATGCCAGTATTCTATCAACGTTCTGACTTTGTCTAGGGTATATCTAATATAGTCCCTATTTGTATTTCATGTAATATGCCTTAGTGCAGCTGTCTTATTCTGACAGTTTGCCAGGTATGGTTACCATCTTGGTCGTACGCATGTCCATCCATGATAATCGCCTACATGACACTGATATAGGGCCCTGCATATTCCCACAATTTTTTACGCAATATCCAGTGGATGGTTTGCCCCATTATTGAGAATATAGGCGTGTGCTATACCCACATCACTCCCACGGGGCGGACCTAATAAATCTGTGCCAAATAACACCTAGGCCCATTTCTGCATACCCATGATTCCCATACCTGACACCCCTCCACAGTACCCATTACACATGTTTAATGTGAGCGGTACTAAAGTGTGGAGACACTTATAAGCACTCCCCACTCTCTGGATATCAGTTCATACGTCATACATTCTATAGACACATGTGTTATTACCCTTGCACCTGCTACTGTTGCATGTACAAATATATCGTATTTGCTGAGGTCACTTCTTTTGCGTCAATGATGGTTGACACTACGTATGGATCAATTTTTGGGGTCCTGCAATGGACACCTATATTCATGTTTAAAGTGTAGAACTTGCCGGACTGTCACTTTCTGGCCAATGGTTTGGAAAGCAGCGGTTTATTCACCTTTCGTGCATGTCTGTTTGTCTACCCATAATAGCTATGCCGTGGCCTATTTATGTACATATGTCATATCTACGGGACATATGTTTGTTGTGTATACATATATACATGTACAGTCATCATTTCATAATTTGCTTTGGTTTACGTCTGTGGATTATGTGTATACACATATATCTATATCCATACCATACCTTTCCACTGTAAAGATTGTCACAGAATGTACAGCTGGTTGCCTCTTTATCTTCGGTGTGTTTTTCATAACTGTGTGTCTATCTGGCAATTTAGTGACATTTCATTAAAGACTTACGTTGGGAAATACTGGCAAGCAGTTCAGGTTACGACTGCATACCCTTCAGAGAATCCATGCTACTGACACACCCGTTATTCTATTCACTTTCTATGTTTGTTCTGGCACATATCTGGGGATTGTCCCTATTTGTACCAGTAGTTTGCATGGCTTTGTCCAGTTTCATACTTTACGGGGTTAACAGGTTTGAGCCATGTATATATAACATGGGGGAAACAGCATTCATTTACTATGCTGTGAGCGGATCACACACGCACAGGCGCACTTGCATATACATGTTGTGGGTTACATCTGTTTAATAGATATGTGTGCTTGCGCAGCCTTTCATACTTCTGACCGTAATACTTACTTATCTGTAGTCTGGTTTACGGACTAGTGTGAAACACACAGTTCACCTTTATGTATTTAACTGTGTGTACAGCACGAACACATTCATTACACTTTACAGGGATATCTCCAGTGGTCGTAGGTCAACCGGTACTGAATTCACATTGGACAGATGCCGGAAACAGTATTCTGTTGCTGTTCTGCCTCATTGATATGCATACCCATAGTACTTAGCTACATCAACATATGCCTCACCGCTTCACTTACAACACAGGCATCCATTCCCCTGCTGTGAGAAACGCGGTACTACATATTACACATTCCCTATTGCCTACTGCTGTGGACCCCAGCTGCATTGTTCATCACTCCGAGGACATGCAGAACACCAGGGCATATAGTCGTATCACATAGACATTTCTGATTGTCGGGGTGTTCATGTAGTGATCTGGGTATAGGCTTGTCCACCTGGTGAACGGAACTTCACTGGCCGAGTTCAAATGTCAGATGAATCATGTGGACAGGGAGCTTCTCCCTATTATGAACATTTTACCTATATTTATAGACACATGTGTTTGGGCACCTATCAGGAGCTTATTCTGTTGGCTATACCTATTATGGGTGGGGTTGTTACGGTCCATACTCCACGGTCAAGGGGGGGGGTTCCCATTCACATTTGACTATTACCTGTATTCATTCATACGGGGATTATTTTCTTGGACATGTTGTGACTACAGGTATGCAGTTGTATATTACACAAATGTCATGGGTTGTTACTGTACATATGTACGGACCATACCTCTCAAACTCTTTGAGCAACAAATCTGCGCAAACCCTACATGATGGGGAGAGTAAGAGGGACACATTTTAACTAGTTTCCTTACAAGCTTATAACGTTGATAGAATACTAGGTTTTGCATTATCATGACTCTTCTGTGGGATGTGGAGTGTTATACTTAATCCTCATTATTTCATGACGTTAATCCACACCTATTTACCAGACAGACGCAGATTGTCAGAGGCACACAACAATATGAGCCAACACTCTGGTCATTCTGTGAATATCTGGACAGTTGAGTGATATGGTACGAACCTTTGTAATACGCTGTTGTGTTCTGGCACAGCAGTAGCTCGGCATTAGGGACAGATGTCGGGACATGCTGGCAGACAGTTGAGTTTCAGACTTCATACTCCGGACATTAATGCCATTGTGCAAACTGTCATTCTATGATATATCTATGTTTATCCATCCACATGGATATATTCCTGCTTGCACCTGTTATACATTCTAGGGATCTCACTCCTCTGAGCTCTCCATACTCCTGCTCCTCTCTACCCTCCAGCTTAACCAGACTTAGCTGACACTCACTTGACTCCAAGTATGTCATTGTTGTAAATTTCTGTATTACCACTACAAAACTCTGGATTTGCACTGTCTTATTATGCACATTTTATGCATGTGTATTTCCTGACTGTATGCCTTTTACTCTTGTATTTTACCTTTAACATTATGTAGCCTTTATTTCCTTGTATTGCTTGTGGAGCTTTTCTACCCGGGCCTCTGCTGTTACTGGGCACTTCTTCGCCCAGTGGACTTCCCGGGTACTCAGACTGCACATACATGAATAACTTCTAACAGCTATCTTTGCATATTGTACCTGCTGTTGTACCTTTGTCTCACTTGTATTTATGGCTCTGTCCAGATATCTAGCTCACACAGGTTGTCAGGTATGGTCGGTCATGCCGGCACACACTAGGTATCCCTCACACTTCATCAGGGTTATCCTGTTAATGTCGGGTGTCTTCCTCACCCTTCTGCCGTTTGCCACTATGCGAGTGTGCAATATATTCTCCCGCATATTTGTGTGGGGACACGTGCGTCACGGGAAGGTGTTTTATCCTGGGTACTAGATTATGCATGACCACTCAGGTCTGGACAGTGTCTTGGACCTCTACTTCACATTCTGACTTGTGTCCAGATATGTACAGGATTGAACATCTTGTCGTCATACCCATTCTATTATTTACACAAGTTACTTATCCCGTAAGGGATATTCCAGAAATTGGACCATTCCACACAGAAATGATATTGAAATGTATTTTGGCTTTATGAAAATGTGCAGGGGGTTTAACATGCAGGGAATACATGGTTTGCTATCCTGACACTGCCTAGGGTGACAATACCTACTACATATGCACAGGGGTCGGTATGTGTAGCTGTGTCTGCAACGAACCAGTGGGCCACGTACGGGTGGATTTGGTGGATGTTCTGTTACGGGGGTGGATTGTGTGATGTGGAGGGTATGCTGGGTAGCCCATTATGCAGCCAGGTGTGTTGCATTTGTTATGGCCAGTTCCATCAGGACCAACCTGTGGGTATGTGACGGTGACATATCTATACATTTTGATCGCACATTTACATGATACATATATTTGTGGAATTGTGTTCTACACTATGGCCTGTCTGCTTGTCTTGCAGCTGTTTCTCCATGTGTTTGTGCTTATGTCCACTTCACCCGCTGCCCCCTCCTATACCTCTGGTTCACCTTTTCTGCATACGACACAATATCGCCTTTGTGGGTTTTACCATTACCCATCCACCCCTCACATGCAAATTACTCACATCCGATAGCTCACTACTTTTGTTGTTGGGCCATGACATGGCCAGAGTAGCACATTGACTGCCCTACAGGTGTCGGGTACCTTTATGGTTGTGTGGACTACCCTGCCATGTTTGCTTCCCACGTGCTATACCTCACACACATAGGTACACGCCCATACTTCACTTTCATTACTTAGTTGGTATACCCGGGTATTACCCGTTCAGCTGTGTCACATACTAGTTTGGCTTCTACCGATGACTCCCGGGTTTTGCAGACCTGTTGTACTCATTGGGGGGATGGCACCTTTTCCTATGTCCATGCTATTCCTTCCACATATCCGACTGTTGTGGACAATGCCTCCCCACAGTTTACGGTACTGTTTCCACCTTTTCAATTGGCCACAATGTAACATTTGTGGTGGACACAACACATTTTACATGCCGACACATATCCATGGTCAGTTCGGCAGATAGAACTTACAACTCTTGCCTATATCTAAGCTTTAGTCTTGTAGCATTTCAGTGGCTTATTCTTTTTCTTATTACATTTATGTAATATGCCACTATTACATGATGTCTGAGGGATAATTATGTCCTATAATCTCTGCACATTTGCCATGTTTACAAGCTTGTCTCAGGACACATCTGGCCGCAGCGGTACTGTCGCTCGCAAAGTGGGGCAGGTGGTATTCTTAGTCGATGGTACGGGTCATACTGTTCCTTTTGGCCTACATGTGTCCTTATTGTTGTAGCTGTTTCTATGCTCCTGATTCGTTTACATGTGTATTCTATTCCCTATCACATTTGTTATGTGGGATACAGACATACCTTTTGTATGTGACTATTACATCCCTTGTGGGATATGATTCGGACATACACTCACTACATATATCTACATTTCTCCTTGTGTATTTTGTTATGGACACATCTGCACAGCTATGTACCCTCCCTCACATTATAGGTCAGCTGGTGACCCTCTCCATTGGGCTGGACGTACCTCCTGGCGGGGCCCTAGCATATGATATGTTTCACTTCCACATGGTATAGCTATCAACACTACGTTGGACTACGGGCACACGTTTTTTCTGTCATTTGTTCAAGGGTATGGACCTGTTATTCCCTATCATGCATTCGTGTTTGCTTCTTCATTTTCTGTTCACAGGGACTATCTTGCATGCTTTGTATACGTTTCAGTCTCCACGGACACTGATAGGTGCGATTATTACTGCAGGCGGACTATAATATTCAGCAGTTTAGGTTGCTCATTGACAGCTGACATTGACACGCCTCCCTCCGCAACTTCGTTATGCCCCATGCACTCGCACATGTTTCCTATGCACGTGGCTGTGGCGGCTGCATGCCTTCATTAATATGCATATGGCACTACTACTCCATATATATGCCGCACGACCGGCGCAAGCCTTACACCGGCCTTGCACCGAGCTTCATGAATCTGGGGGACACTCCTTTTGTTACTAATTAATCAGCTAATTAACCAATTAACTAACTAGTCATATTCTACTTATATTCTCCTCAAAAATGTATTTATTTATTTATTTTTATTTTACATTTGTTTACCGGGATAGTCCGACTGGATACATGTTCATTTTCAGCAGAGGCCTGGGGGAAAAGCTCCACATAGACAAACTTACATAGATTACACAGAAGTTATCAAACAATTATAAAAACAAAGTGATTATGTACAATGGCTTAGTAGTGTTCCCTAGTAGGGACTCACAATTCTCATGGACAGTCACAATTAAAAGTAAGACATCATATTGGAAGCAGAGCTTGGTGACATACTTGCAAGTTATGATAATTACAGAATATGCTTTTAGTTTATAACTTAATCAAGGTTGGTACATGGGCATAGCCAATTCACTTTGAGATACCGTTTGAGTTTTTTTTTTTTTTTGAAGAGACTTTTGGAGGATTGTAGGGTTATATAGTTTGGCAAAGAATTACAGGTTCTGCTAACAAAGTTGGGAAACAGGGATTCACCAGCAGAGTTATTAGCTTTGTGGGTTTGGACCAGTAGTTTATCGGCTGACCGTAGGGATCCTAGGTTGCTATATGGCTTGATAATATTTTTAAGTGAGGGGGTATCCTCAGGGTGGTACAAAATTGTGTGCACTATTAAGAGTTGATTGAAATTAATTAAGCTGGGCAGTTCTAGCCACTCTAGTTGTTTAAGGTTCTGGCAGTGATGGGTTCTATAGGTGGAGCCAGTGGCAAATCTAGCAATATGATTGTAGCTATGGGACAGCTTGCCTAGTTTGAATTTGTTGAGGTTTGAGAGTACAGGCGAGGCATATAAAAGAGTAGAGAGTAGGTGTGATCGAGCGATTGCAGTCCTAGCCAGTGGGGTTAAAATGTCTTGTTTCTATACAGTGATCCAAGCTTCTTATTGATGGTCTGTATGGTTTTGTTGACCTGTAGGTCAAATTTGAGATTATTGTCTATGATAATACCCTAGCAGTTTGGTGTGATTATCTGGGGAAATAGTGGTACCATTGTTAGATGTGACAGAGAATGAAAGTGTGGTGGATCTACTAGTGGGGGAGAAGAGTAGAAGTTTAGTTTTATGGGGGTTCAGAAAAAGGCATTCTTTGGCGATCCAGTTCTCGATAGTATTAAATGTATTTTGGATTAAGGTTTGCAGCTTGGATTGGGAGTTGGCTGAGCAGATCAGTGTGGAATCATCTGCATATTGAATGCAGGTAGCTTTAGGGATCACAGTGTGAAGGTTGTTGATAAAAATAAAGAATAGTAGTGGACCTAGTATAGGCCCTTGAGGGACACCAAGTGTGAGAGGTAGCTGGCTGGAGAATTTGCCTTGCCATAGTACCACCTGTCTACCAGTCAGGTAGGACTGGAACTACTGGATAGCAGGCTTGTTGAGGCTGACCATGTCAAAGGCTTTGATAGGTCAAGAAAGAGGGCGGAGGTTAGCTTATTGTCATTCATGCTTTGGTTTATGGCAGTAGTAAAGGAAAGGAGGGTTGAGTTTGTACTGTGGTATGGCCTGAAACCATACTGGGAGTTGGATAGTAAGTTATTCTATGTAAGGTATTGCATTAGTTGCTTATGTACACATTTCTCCATTATTTTGGCTAGTGGGGAAAGAATGGCAATGGGTCCTTTGTTGGATATGTCTGAGGAGCTACCACCTTTATGGAGTGGGATGACGTGAGATGTTTTCCAGAGAAGGGGATAGTGTTTTTGGATAAGGTTCTGTTGATAAGGATAGATATGGGATATGCAATGGCATCTGACTTATTTGTAGGTACTCTGCAGGGAGGAGGTCAGCAGCGAGGGTGGTAGGTTTTAGTTTTTTTAGAAGTGTTTTGATAAAACTAGTGGATATTGGTTGGAAGCTAAATTTGGGGTGATTATTGGGTAGATTAGGAGTGTGTTTTAAGTTAGAGGGGGTTAGTTGATTTGCTAGGAATTGGATTGTTTCAGTGAAAAAGTTATTAAAGGCGCTAGCTATGGTCTCTGGGAAACTATGGGTGTAATTAGCCGGGGTTGTGTTGGTGAAATGACCTTGACAAAGTAGTTGATTTAAGCCTGCTCAGAACTTTTGAGGGTTATTATGGTATTTTTGTAGGAGATTTTGGTAGAAGCTTTTTTTATCCTGTAAAACAGAGTTTTTGTATCATTCCTGAGTTGACAATATTTAGATGGTCAAGTGGGGCTTTATTTGTTCTCCAGCTGGCCCAGGCTCTGTTTCTAGGTTCATAGGTTCATAGGTTCATACTAGGCTATCTGCCCGAGGGCATTTACAAGCCTAGCCCATAGTTTTGTGGCTTACGCCACCCCTTTAGTATGGGGAACTATACCCATTATTTTGCTGTGCCTCTGTTGAGCAGTGACACTGAGGTAATCCCTGGGGTATCTAGTTTTGATTTTAGCTTTGGTATCTTTTGTGAGCCATGGTGCTGTATTTGATCTAGTTTGCATTGTAAGTGCTGGAGCATGGGAATCAAGGATACTTAAGAATTTAGTGTTAAAGTAATCTATGCCCTCCTCTAATGTTAGATTTTTTAGTTTTGACCAGTCAACTGCTTTTAATTCATTTTGGAATAATGCAGCATCAAAGTTTTTCCTGTTTCTAACTGTTTTATATTTGGGCTGGTGAGGGTTTCCTTCTTTATGTTTTATGATATAGGTAAGACAATGGTCACTGAGGTCATCAGGCAGAGTACCAGTTGTGTACAGTTGGGGTTGGTTATTAACTAGGATCCAGTCTAGGATACTTTCCCTGTTGGTTGATTTAGTTATCCTAGTGGAAGAGGTTATGGCCTGTTTAAACCCAGATAAGTTTATATTGGTTGGGGGGGGGGGTTGGAGGAGCAGGGGTGCCATTCGGTGTTAAAATCACCAAGAGCTATGGTTTCTTCGGGGTAGGTAGTGGATAACCAGTAAAGGAGATCTTCTAGGGTATTTAGGTTGTTGTCTGGTGGAATGTATGCACAGACGATGTTCAAGTGCTTGTTTTGGTTAATCTGTAGCTTGGTTATGAGGAGTTCGGCGTTACTGAATTGGGGAGGTTGAATGGTGTCTCTATTAATGGTTAGAGTATTTTTGTAAAGGACTGCTATCCCACCTCCTTTCCTTGCAGCATGGTCTAACTGGTGAATATTGTATTCTGGAGGTAGTATCTCATTGTCAGTAGGACTGGGTTTTAGCCAGGTTTCCATAAGACGCATAATGTCTGGGGAGTGGGTTGCTAGGAGGGCATGTAGATTGGGAATCTTATTGTTAATACTTCTAATATTTAGTTGAAATGCTAGGAGAGAACTAGTGGGAGTGTTCATGGGTCGCTTGACTGTGGGGTTGTGGTAGGGGAGTGGAGGTTATTGGGTGTGGGTGGACCAGGGTTGGGATGAATGTCTCCATGTGTTATAAGGTTATAGTGACAGGATATTCTGAGCTTTAGGAGTTTGTTTATACGTTTTATATAGTCTTTCTCTTTAGGATTATGTTTTTTGACTGTACAGGGGTGGTATTTTATAGAGGGTGGTATATTCAGTGTGCTGGGGATGGTAAAGTGTTTGGTGTTATGTGTGGAGTCATGGGTGTCTGTTTGACCATTTGGGTAGTGAATACCATGGTCAAGTGTTTGTTCGTAGGCAGTGCGATGGTAAAATAGAAACAGTATAGACATTTGGGTAATTAGTATGTTTTTGCTTGTTTGCATTTTGTTAGGGGGTGGGCCAAATTTTGATGGCTGACTGTGCTAACAGGGTGTGGAAGAATGGGAGAGAAGGAAATGGGCTAAGGGGGCAGGGTTGCTCAATGATGTGTGAGGTGCTGATTGGTACTTAGCAGGAGGGGAGTGGCAAGGGAGTGGCAATGTCTGGTTTAAATTTAGCACTAGTGGGGGTGGGTGGAGTTTGGGGGCAGGAGAGGGAGCGGAGTGGGCTAACACTGACTCTGAGAGTTACCTTGGGCTTTTGGTTTGGTTCGTATGATTGTATGTAAGCGATGTTTTTGGCTGTACTTTAATTTTTTATTCTCTTTTATGTTTATGCCAATTTTCAGACTAATTTTAATAGGATCCTAGGGGTAAACTAGTAAATGTAGTCAATATGGAGGGAGACAAATTACTGTGGAGACAGCCTAAAAGCAAAACTTTACCAAATTAAAAAGTAAATGCTTGGGACTAGAACACTGTGTGAGCGTAAGTCTGATTCAAAGTATTATAGCCCAATCTAGTGGCAATTTGAGATTATCTAATAACACATCACTAAACATGCAGGGTAAAATCTGAACATGAAAACTGCCTTCATAATGTTATCACATCTATTTTTCTATAATTTCAGGAAAATTACTTTTTTGTGAAAGTTCTCATTTGTGCACATGTGTAAGATAATCTGGACACAGTTACTATACATTAATTAGCATCAGTTTGAAGCAATTATCATTTTTTTGTTTAGCACCCTCTATATTAATGTAGGTTTTTATATGTCTACCCACAATTTTACCAGTGTTGAAATCTTTGTGCAAAATTCATGTCAACTTCTTTTTACAAACCATAGAATTCATTGCTTGTAATTTCCTGACACAAAAACAAATACTATTACTGAAACTTGCTATATGCTACAAAAAAATGTCAGATTAGAAGTCAATGGATAGTCAGGAATCGAACCTTGAATCTTCTGATCTACATAACTTGAACATTTCACTTGGTTTTCAACAAACTATAAATTCCAAAAAGTAACCAAGTGAGGACCAACCCCGTCAATTTAACAAAAATTTGCATATCTTCGTATGTTTTATATAGGAAAGATGAATCGCTCCTTGAAACAATGCATTATGTAAAATATGAGGGACATTAGGAACAACAAAGAGAATAATGCACTGGCAAGACATACGAAGATGCATGGCATACATCATCAGTTTAGGTTTCTTGTGCTTGAGATTATAAAAGAGGATGTTACAGTGGGGGACATTTAGAATATAATGGAATTGGCAGAATTAAGATGCACCCCAGGATTCAATTAACTCAGTGTAGGAATAGTGTTATTCCTACATGGAGTGAATGGTGTCTGATTCTGCATAGCCGTAACAGCAGCACGCCTTACATATTAATGAAGCCACGCTACTGAGAATGGCTATGCAGACATGAACAGTGAAGGAGTGCAGGGGGCAGGTTTCACTAGTGCTCACTCATCCAACATGCCCACTGCATTCGTAAAGTGTGTACGGCACTTTGTAAATGCTTTCAGTGTCCGCGGACACTGAAAGCAAATAACATGAAAAGTAAATAGTGTCCACGGACACTGACATATCCAGTAGAGTCATAAATAAGTGCAGGGGGTGCGTGACAGGTATTGTCACACACCGCCTGCATTGTGAAAATGCCATATGGCACTTATTACATGCCTCAACCCTGCAGAGCAAAAAACTGGACAAACACAAAATGACAGGGGAAAAATTAGGGACAGATATCAAATATTGCCCTACAAACATAGAAATGTGATACAATAATAGCTTCTGCAGTCGTCTGAATGTCCTGAAGGTGTAGAAGCCTGAAACACAAATGTATGCCAGTGGTTAGTAACCTCAACCCTGATATCGCCCATACACACATAGAAAGTGGATAGAATGACAGGTAGTGCAATGGCAAACATGAATTAGCATCAGTATGAATATATGTATGTAAAGTGGTCACAAAATATCATTTTTTTCAGTTATAAGAGATGTTTAACTGTAGCTGAGTGGGTTTGCTCACTATGGCCCTCTGCTCAGCATCACTTAAACATCTCATAGGAGCTAAATGTAAACGTATAGCTCAGATCCTTAACAGTAAGATAGTGTAGCAATTAGAGTTCCAGCTTTGCATGCAGCAATTCATGGTGCGAGTACCAAGACAGGCCCTTTATTGTCACACAGGAAAGCATTGTTAAAGTTATTTGTTTTATTTTATATTATGTAGTAATTGATATTTGTTAACCAGGGTAGTGTAGTTGGTTCAAAATGGAAGTGTGAGTGCATATAACATGTAAAATCACCCATGTATACATGATTGTCCCATACAGTATAGTCACACCTCAAGGTAATGTAATGAAAGCACATAGAGAGACGTCATGTAAAGTAAATCATATACACTTAATAATATGTCAGTAATGAATGAAGTTACAATTCTAATATTTTTTTAAATGAAAACTGAACAATGGTAAGCAGTGGTCAGCTCTGCCTAACCGGTTTAAGCATTGCTTAGATGTAAATACTAAGCAGCAGTCAGATCAGCTAAGTGGATTTGCACACTGTTAAGCAGTCCTCAGCATTTACCCCTTTAAACACTGTTCAACTCAGCTTAGTGGACTTGCACACCACTTAGCTGAGTTTAGCATTTTCAAAATGGTCCAATGATGGCAAAGGGTGGGAATATGGTCTTATTTAAACCACACAGGTAGGAATACAGCCATAACCTGTTGTAGTCTGATCTCTGCAGGAACCACGTCTGGTGTTGGAGAGTGAGCATGCTTTCGGGCACAGTACTGGGGCATTCTGGAGTGCAGGGTCATGGCTGGACTCCACATAGAAAACCATGATGACAGACTGCAGCAGTGTCAGTACCAGGGCTCTCAGTACAAAGCAGAGGCCTGAGACTGTCTGGCATGTGACCTCACCAGCACCACTGGAATCCTCCAAACTGGTGAGCAGATACAGCATCATTTTGCTGACCTAAAGCATAGGAAGGTGGCACTCTTGGCCCAGTGAATCCAAGCTAGGGCATGGAATGCTCCAGTAGTTTGTTAAGTATCTCATGCATAGCTATACCAAATTCTAACTTGAGTATGTGATAGACAGGTATGCATAATGTTTTTTGTTCCCCCTACAGCTGCAGTGGAGAGGGATAGCAATATCGAGGCCCATGTCAATAGAATGACAAGGCTGCACCGAAAGGCTGGTGAGTACAGTACCTTGCAGTATATAGTGAAATAAATGAGAAGGAGTAAATTGTTTACTGCCAGTAGGTATAGTGTGTTCCGTGTCTAATGAATAAATAAAAGTTTGCCAGACTAATATTGATCTACAGGATATGAAGTAGTAAAGCACTGTGTCATATAAGTGAAATAAGGACGTATACCACAAATGGTTGTGTTTACTCTGGTATGTTGTTGTAGAATAGAATGTGTATAGGTTCTTCACAGCAAATATGGATTTGACAGCATGAATTAACTGAGGTTGTTCTGAGAACCAGCTATTATGCAAAACAGTAGATTGTGGAGCTGTAAAGCAAGATATAAATTAAATATGAAATATGTTATCCACTAAGATCTGAACCCCGAATAGTAATATCTAATGTATTATAGTATGTCCCCTGTAGCATTGTCTTGTGTTAACCTTTGCTTTCCAGATTGTATTATTTTAAAGGATTAATACACAGTACACTATCTGTCATGCATGAATCTCAGGATTACAAGGTCAGACTGTCTAACCCACAGAGTAATAGGCAGACATTAGTCAAACAAACAACAGCAGTTGCCCAGTAGCTCATTGTGATGACAAATATCCTTGTTGTTCATTTTAGCACACCCAGACATGGTTCAAATCCAGGGAGTGATACTGAGATGTGTTCATATATACACTCAAGAAATCTTGAATATTTATACAAACAGTCAGCTAGTGGTAACAGATATTTTCTCCACAGGTCTTACAGGTAAAGAAATGCTTGTAGTAGCTGTATGAAGGGTATACCAATACACTGTGTACAACTGTCTCACTCTCCAACTTCATGCTTGCAAATGACAGCAGGATAGGTACATACACCATGCACTCTTCCCGATACATGTCTCACAAGTGTCACACTTTCACGGCTAGTGGTCACTGCTGCCAATCACCTTGGACACAGGTAGGAATCCAGGTGAAGTATGCCAGTTGCAGACACATACAACATCAGTACAGGTTACCCCTTCTTTGTTAGATATGTAACCCTGGCATGTACAAGCCCCCCTAGTAATGGAACCATAGTTGCCCCAGTCTGCCCCATACCATTACAGGTTGACAGTTTAACAGGTATGTATGTGCTATAGAAGCTATGGGCCATAGATAGATGTAAAGTGAGGGCAGACCTGTAGAATATTGAGCAGTACTGTTGTGAAAAATAGAAGCCTGTACAGTTGTTAATGGACTTTCTAGTCTCCCCCTCATCTGCATCACTAATTATTATTCATATACTATGGTTATATATCTCTCAAAACTTAATGTTGGGACTTCTGTTCTTTTATTGTTCATATATTTAATAGGTTGCATACTTACATACCTTTTTCAAATACCATTCTTGGCGGCCTGTTGCCATCAATGTAACTGGCATGTTGTCACAATGCTTACTGTTGTTCCATTTATGCATGTGTTCTGTTTGCTATACAGCTGTTTCAAATCTGTTGGTTTGAGTTAATTGGAACACCCATGCATGCTGTTATAACTAATTGTGAAATGTTTTGTTCATGACTAAACAATATATCTTGGATAACCTCAACACCATAGCACATTTGGGAAAGCAGATCCCAGCAGATCCAACTGTCCCACCTCATCTGGCCATGGTACTGGGCCCCAGCACATCTGGGACCCAACCTGGAACTTCTTCTTCCACTGGTCCTGCACCACCTTTGAGTGGAACTGCCTTAGGGGAAGGGGCTCATACCCCCCAGGTGCAGGCATGGAGAAAAAACTGTTAACCACTGCAAGTTTTGGGGTATGGTGTGCAGCAGCATCAGCTCTGATTTGGATGGACAGCTGCACCAGATGGAGGGCTACCTGGTGCACCTGCAGGGGCAGGTGCCCCTGTTGTCCAGCCACAAGCACAGCCAATTTGAAGGCTGTGAAGGTACAGTGGTGACTGCCTATAGGTGTGTACCTCAGTCCCACTGTATCTGCATCTGATTCCTAACCACCCTCCCCATCCAAGGTGTTTACCCCCTCATGTGTCATATACCACCCCTGTCTGCTGTCTTGTGTGCCTTGTCTGTGAATGCAACCTAGCCTACCCAACCTACCTCCCCAAACATCCTAACAGCCCTTCTCCAACATCCCGCTCTCACTTTAGAAAAAAAAAAAAAGAAAAAAAAAGGGCATCTGTCTTGCAAAAAAAATCATTACCCATACATAGCTCTACATTTCACCTCCATGTCCAGTGATGTAAATCAACCAACACTCAAAATAAAGTACAAATGTATGTTGCCAACACTCCTTCTTGTGGAGTGTGAGGCTGTAAATTCCAAATTTTCCACATCAGTCACAGCTGTTGCTGCAGTAGAAATGTAGAGCTATGGTCCTTTCCTACACCTGTCCTGCACATCCCTAGCTGGTTTTCCTAGTGTTTTACCCCCTGCTTGCCCCCATTTCACCACTTTCCAATACCCCTTTTTTTTATTTTCTTTATTTAAAATGAGTGCGGGTGTAAACAGGAATAAGCACCTCTAAGTGAAGCTAAGAGGCCTTAACCTTCTGTTAGCTTCAAGCTAAAGCACACAAATCTGCTTACAACTGCTTAAAAGTACTTTAATCACTCTGTTTCCATCAGCCCTAGTTCTGCCCAGCAACAAAATAAGCAGCCCTGCCAAATCTCAACCCCAGGACACTACAAACACAGCAATGTACCACTAGACCATCAGAGTCATTGGGGCTTGGAATGCTTTTACAAACATATCATGTATTGTGGTCATTTAACATTAATGAAAAAAGTCAGCACTCTTCAGTCTTGAAGCCAGGACCCTGTACACTACAATCAAAGCACCGTAACACCACACCATTGTTACTGTGGGAACTTGTAATGCTTTTACAAACATATCATGTATTACAGCCATTTAACATAAGGGGAAAATATACATCCCTGGCAAGCAGTAAAGCCAGGACCCTATGCACTCCAGTCACAGCAGCTACCACTGCTCCACATGAGCTGTGAGAATTAGAAATGCTTCAGTAAATAAAACCTGTGGAATTAGTATTTTATATATATATATATATATATATATATATATATATATATATATAGCGGCCACAGTGGTGCAGTGGTTAGCATCGCTGCCTCACTGCAAGAGGTTTTGCAGTTCAATCCCCAGCTGGGGTGCCCTCTGTGTGGAGTCTGCATGTCCTCCCTGTGGTTGCATGGGTTTCTTCTGGGTGCTCCGGTTTCCTCCCACATCCCAAAGACATGCTGTAGGTTGTTGGACACTCTAAACTGACCCTAGGCATGAATGTGTACCTTCTGTGGAAGTTTGAGCACTGGGCTGGCAACTCGATACTGTAAAACTCCGCTACCTATCATGAGTGGACAGGTGATCCGCTGTGGTGACCCCAATTGGAAAAAAGCCAAAAGAAGAAGAAAAGAAGATACATACATACATACATACATATATATATATATATATATATATATATATATATATATATATATATATGTATATGTATCTATAGATATATAGATATATATATATATATATATATATATATATATATATATATATATATATATATATATATATAAATAAATATATATATATATATATATATATATATATATATACTCAACCTCTTATTGCAAGACAAGTGCAAAAAGCCTGAAAAAGTGGGGGGATAAAGGCCAAACAATAGTGACATAAGCTTAGAAGTTTGCTAGAGTATCACAGTTTGTTTTAACATGTATTTTCTGTTAGATTTCAGGTCTGAAACACAAATGATTGTCATCATTTAGTGACATCACTGCTCAAATCATTCCAGTGAGTTGTCAGAAATGCAGAACTGTTATGGGGAACAGACCAAAAATATGAGCTACGTATCTGGACAGTGTATAGAAATCTGGACAGTGGGGAGGTATGACTGCAGTCATATAACAGATGGGAAAAAACACTGAGAGCTGCCAAACATGTCTTGCAGCACCTTCTGAATTACAGTCAGATCAACACAACACCTCCCCAAATCAGCTCTGGAAATTACTCATGCATTTGCAAACATACCTTGCACTACAGGGATGTAACTGTAGGGAAAAGCAGACATTGGTGAGAAATTGTCCATCCACAACCATTTGCACCACAGTCACAGCAACATACCAGTACCCCAACTGAACTCTAGAGTATAATGACTGTTTGAACAAGCATATCCTGATTGCCAGTCACACACTACACATACATATACTGCCCCATGTCACAGTGTACTGGGAATCCTGAGGTGTTGCAAGGCATTTCTCAGTCTGCCCCTAAAATCATATACAGCTGATAGACCAGTGGCAGCTGTAGCCACATGAGCAGTCAGATAGAAAAGGATCTATGATGCTCACATCTCCCCCTCTCCCTACGCAGCCCAACTAACATTTACACACTACACTGCTACACAATCTTGACAGTCTGGTAACAATAACCAGACATACATAACTCTCAACTGCACAGATTTCCACAGAATGTCCACTGTGTGGGACCATATTTATGGCCACTGCCTTATAACACTTCTGGGATTCTGCTAAATCACTGGGATATCAGGAGTGACATCACTAAATAATGATATACCATACCTCTGACCCTCTTACTGCAAGACATCTGGACAAAGCCTGACATACCTGGGGACAGGGGGATGAAAACAGGGGCATATTTTACATAATGGTGTTACAAACTGAAACAGTTGCTGGTGTTACAGGGTTTGTTGTAACATAACTTTTCTGAAGGATATGAAGTCTGAAACACAAGTGGATGTCAACAATTAGTGACGTCAATCCTCACATTATCTTACTGATTTCTCAAAAATAGAAATTGTCTGAGGAGCAGACCAAACATAAGAGGCAAATATCTGGGCATTCTGTGTTAATCTGGACAGTCGAGAGGTATGTCATTAGACATATCACTATCAGACATGAAGTTACGCAGAAAATGCATGTCCAGATAAACCCTGTTAATCTAGTAATCTTCTCAGTGTATAACAACAATACTTACTTACAATATGTACCTAATTCTGGAACTTTGTCCACAATTTTGTTGGGCTTTCTCCACATTTCTTGTTCTAAGAGGTATTCCCACCTAACTTTTGTGAAGCTATAGCCCCCACACCTCCATAATGTCCTCCTCACAGGCAAGGAAAAGGGGCAAGGCCCACATGAAGGACTTAATTATAGCACTGTGTTGCTATGGCATTGGCTAATGGAAAGACAACATAGCTGTTCTGGATGCAATTAGCAAGTGGGAAACACCAGTTGCTGCACAGGCCATTACCTGCTCATGAGCATTACCTACAAAAGTCAAGCTGCTGCCTATGCAAAACAGGTCTAAACCTTTCTACACAAAGACAGACTGCGACTACCCAAACCTAACCATTTTCAGTATTCTGAGAAAACTCTTCATCCCTGTAACAGTTATGTTAATCAGTTAAGCATGTAATTGAATGCAGAAGGAGGATGCAATAATGTGAAATAGGAAGTTAAACAATAGGTCTCAGCAAGACTTGCTGGACTCACATGTTGATGTCTAACACCTATGGCCATTCCTGCTGGGCCTGTCTGCATTGACATAGATCACAGCTCTGGCCCCTGAGTTACCCCAGCAAAGGTCATCTCACATATGACTACTACCTGAGTGTCTGTTGTCCAATACTGACTGTGGCACTGCTAGGACAGCTACCTGGGATGTTGTAAATATTCATATGTCACCTTTGAATGCTACTATGGTACATATGCTTGTCTTACAAATGTAAGAGACCTATATAGGATATGTGCATAGTAAACAACTGGTGCAGAAGTGTGTGTTGAACTATATCTACTGAGCTCATTCTTTTCAACTGCCCACAGTTTTGCAGACTGACCACATGTTTGCCTCATATTTGTAGTCAATGCCTCATACAGTTGTGTTTTGTGGGTCTATATTATATAGCCGAAGTTTCAAAACTTCAAACCTCACATAAGCAAATTCATATGAGCGAAGTTTGAAACATCGACTATATAATTAAATTAAAAAACTTACCTTATCACTCTGAGCAGAGGGGCAAGCCCCCTGCACCACCCCACACCCCCCTACTTAAATATACCAACTCTGAGAACACACGTCAGTGCAGAAAGGGAAAATTTCCCATTCTGCGTGTGAAAAAACATTGACTTTCACCTTCGACCTTTCCAACGTTCGATCATAACCATCTATGATTCAAACATTGGAACGGTCGCTCATCTACTATAGACCTGTGTTTTGTCTGGCAAATCACTGACAACCCAGTAAAGGCTGATGTCATAACATAATAGCATACATTCGAATGTCAGATGTCATATCCTTCAGAGTATTCCTGTGAATGCAAAACTGACTGTTAGCAACTAAGTGTGTTGCAGCTAGATTTATAAAGTGTCACTATTTTCTGGCCTTTGCCCCATTTGATGTGTGCCTTTGTCCACAGGTCTTGCTCTAACAGGTTGAGAGGTATGACTGAGCTGCAAGAGTGTAAACTGACAAAGAACAGAAATGTATATCAAGCATTACCTGTGCACATGTATACTGCGGTGGTGGTGCTGCGGTAGCGTTGTCACCTCACAGTAAGACGTTGTCCCATTCGATTCTCAGCTAGAGCATCTTCTGTGTGGAGACATGCGTGAATGGGTGCACCTTCATTGAAGGTTGTGTGTCAGGGCCGGCAACTCAGCATGCAAAAATCTACTCCCAGTCATTAGCAGACTGGATTTCTGCTGTGACGACCCCTAACTGGGAAAGGCCAAAAGACACAACAACCTGTGTATATGTATGTATTAATAGTAGAAGCTGGAAGCCTCAAACATACCGACATGAGTTGCAAAATGCCAAGTAAATAGGCTGTACTTGTTTTAGCTTATGTGTTATCTTAGTTCCAGTGCTCCAAACAGACATACATGTCTACACCTACAGGTTGTTGTATTGCCTTCAAACATAAATAATTGCTAGGTCGTTTATAATTATTAAGTTAAAACTGGAAGTGTTTAACTTTGTTATGACTTCCAGTGCTACACACACATCAGATAGATATGTACAGCTGACATTGGTATGCCTTGTTTGCTGTAGCATTCACTACATCCTGACCTTCTGAATATAGCTTTGTTTCCATAACCGGAACAGTAATCTAGGTAATCTCTTTTGGAGAGGGTTCCCCTGCACCCTATGGCAGGAGTGTGCAGTTAGAAGTTGTATGACTGAAGAGTGCTTGAACATGGCTCTGTTCTGAGCTTTACTATTGGTTAGCTGGTTAATCCATTGAAATTCGTTTACTCTTCTTTGCTATTATCATATTTAAGTGTGTATCTGTCCACATGTGTTACACTGACCTAAAATGATTTTTAGCATAGTCTGGTTACAGACTTTGTTGCAGTCACATCTGTTTGTGTGATTTTTTTATTTCCTGCTACACCATCTAGTGTTGTCCAGGGCCTGACAACACTTACTGGGAGTAGGTGAACTGGTTGGCACTGGTCTGTCATAGGATGTTGAGCTAAGAGCTCAGGGACAAGAGTTCATCAGTCACTCCCAGTGTTCCTATTTTACCATTGTTGTTGTGGTATTTAAACCCAGCATGTGCATGGCTTTGTGCAGTTTTAACACTTTGAGAGGTATCCCAGTTGCAAAGGTTTATAGTGCCTGAATATTTGAACTGTATCTTACTGAAATTGGTACACCTTGTTTGCTCTAGCATAGACTAGATCCAGGCCTGCTGAATCTAGCTTTGTTTATATGCTTGTTGTTTGTTTGCTTGTTATTTCCCTGGAAGCTAATTCCACCTAATACGCGGCTTCTCAGCACTTCTGTGGATCACTAGTGATACCTGCATTGCTTACTGTACTAGTTCCTTGTTTCACTTGAAAGACAGTTACTGTTTGTCGTTTTTGCATTTAGTTACTTGTAACACATTGCACTCAAGTTACCTGGCACTTGCTCACTAAAGCAATTATATAAGTCAGCACTAAAAATTAAAAGCACTACACCTCACTCCCCACTGGCCCTTGTTTTCAATTATTAAGGAATTCCCAATATTATTCTAGCATGTCCAAAGGTCAGTTGTCAATCTCTTCTCCGGTCCAGCTGGTGAATCTGGGAATCTTGAGGCAATGTTATAACTGCCTCATGTACACAGACAACCCTCTCCTCCTCCCACATAACACAAATACTTGCGAGAGATGCAGCTATTTAGCCAAACTGGAGGCTGAGCTCTCTCAACTCAGGACTGGCAAGACCAGACAGGAGGAGAAGGCAACTACACACACCACAAAACCAGCCTCACATAATGCTACCACACCACTGAATCAAACACATAAACACAAAGACATACTCGGAGGATCTGAGTAAAAATTTACCTAAACAGCAGAGGCCTCCAAAGCAGACTCCCAAACAACTGCTACCTAAAGACACCACACAAGCAACACATAAACCACAAAAGCAGTGTGCAAAGCAGTCACAGCCCTTAAGGCCAAATACAACACCAAACATACTTGTCATAGGTGACTCCATAGTCAGACACACTGACGTCCCTCTCACCTTTCTGAACAAGGAGAGGGTCACAGTAAGCTGCCTATCGGGCGCTAGAATCTGCCACATAACACAAGCACTCTGGTCACTCCACGGCAAGTACAAATATGACACAGTCATTGTCCATGCTGGTGTGAACGACCTGAGACGTACCTCCCTGGACTACATGAAAAGAGACATAGAGGAGCTCTCTGATTATGCAGCCCAGGCAGGTATGACCCTGACCCTGAGCAGTATCCTTCCTTCACCAAGAATGATGCCACAATATAGAGACAAGATGATCAGCTTTAACAATTGGCTTAATGTCTGGTGTCATTCAAAGGGATCCAGTGTCTGTCTGCCTGGGATGACATGCTTGACAAGCCACGCTGCTTCACAAGGGGCTTGCACCTGTCACCCTGGGATTCGGATATTGGCTAAGGCTCTTGCCACCCCCATAGTGCCTTTTTAGGCAAGGCTCAAATTCTAAACCTACCACCCTAGAAAACAAAAATGGGAAGAAACTGAGGGTAATGCTGCTCAATGCCAGAAGTCTAAATCTCAAAATGCATGCACTCGAGGCCCTTCTCAGTATGGAGAACATCGATGTCTGTGCTGTAACTGAAACCTGGTTCAAGGCTCCTGAGAGCACCCCGGCACTATTAGGTTTTACCTCATATCATGCGTTCCGGCCCCAAAACCCAGACCACACCACAAAAGGAGGGGGTGTATCCATATTTATAAAGGATACCCACAGCTCCAGGTTGGTGGCAAAGCACGAAGCTTAGGAAACCATCCAGGTGCAACTAACCATAGGCAAAACTGCTCTACAAATTGTAGCATGCTACAGGCCAACCTCTCAAACTCAGGAACCCCACACAGCCTTCCTGAAGACACTGGGGGGTATAAATGTATCTCCAAACACCATCATATTGGGTGACTTCAACTACTCGAATATAGACTGGGAACATTACTCAAGCCCTAACTTTCTAGCCCAACGGTTCCTGGAGTTCATAAATTCAAATGCCATGGAACAGCTAGTCACTGTTCCCACGAGAGGAGAAAATATACTAGATCTCATTATCACAAACATGGGGACAAAATGCTCCACACCGGAAGTATATCCCTCATTGGTGAGATCTGATCATAAACTAATCTCACTGGAAATCCACATCCCGCCCCCACCCCAAACAAAAAAGACCACAGTGAAGAACTTCTCTAAAGCAAACTTCACACTACTCAAGACTGGTGTGGTATCCTTCAAGGCCCCTGAGCCAGTGGAAACCACAGCCCAAGCTGTAGAAGCCCTTACAAATGCCTTCTATGAACACCTCCAGGACTGCATGGATCAAGCAATCCCAAATAAAACCAAGACTCTTTCCACAAAGGGCAAACGTCCAGTCTGGTGGACCCCAGCCAATAACAAACTTTACAATAAGAGGAGAAAGCTTGTACATGATAGAATAAAATCCATAAAAGGGAAGTCACCCCTGATCATTATTAGTAAAAAAATACGAGCACTCATACAATCAACTAAGGCCAATTTTGAGAGAAAAATTGCCATGGATTCAAAGGACAATCATAAGGCCTTTTTCAGCTATGTTAGGAACCTGGGTGTAAACTCCCAGATATGCTCAGAATTAGTCCAAAATGATACAAAAATCACTGAACCCACAGACATTGCCAACATACTGGCAGACAGGTTCAGTGCAAACTTCACCCATCTCTCCCCCCCTAAAGGAGAGATAACTATCCCAGCGGAGTGTAGCCTCCCAGACATCTCAAATGCGCAGGTGAAAGCTGCTCTCTCTAAAGCTAAAAACACAGCATCAATGGGACTGGATGGTGTCCCCGGCTGTGTGCTACACGAGCTAAATGAGGAATTAAACCTGCACATAAGGCAGCTGTTTAATCTCAGCCTTACCACAGGATACATGCCCAAGGAGTGGCATATGGCAACTGTGGTCCCACTCCACAAAGGCGGTGCCTCTACGGACCCTGGTAATTACCGCCCCATAAGCTTAACAAGACTAGTCTACAAAGCTATGGAGAGAATCATAATGGAGCTCATAAACAAAGATATAGGGGACTTGCAGACATTGGACCCGATCCAGTTTGGCTTCGTCAAGGGCAGATCATGCCTTTTGAACTTGGTCGACTTCTTTGAAACAGTCACCAAGGCCATTGATGAGGGAAAGGCAGTCCATACAGCCTACCTTGACCTTGCAAAGGCCTTCGACACAATACCCCACTCGGGTATTGTAGAAAAACTTACCAGCTTAAATGTAAACCCATATGTCACAAGATGGGTTGCAAACTGGCTTAAGGACAGAACCCACAGGGTTAGAGTTGCTGGCGCTATGTCAGACTCCAAGCCGGTCACAAGCGGTGTCCCACAGGGCTCGGTCCTTGCCCCCTATTGTTTGGCATCTACTTCTCAGAAGTACAGGCCAACATGGGAGGACTTTGGCTGACAAAGTTTGCAGACGACTGCAAACTGGGCGCCATAGTGGAAAGTGCATCGGACACGGATATCCTTCAGAAGGGACTCACGGAAACAGATAGCTGGTGCCAGAGCCATGGCCTGAAGTTAAACGCCAAAAAATGTATAGTCATACCCTTCGGGAAAAACAAGGTAACCCCAAGCTACTATATAGGTGGCAATCCACTAAGCACAGAAGAGGTTATCAGGGACCTGGGGACCCAGGTTGACAGTGGCCTTTCTTTTGACACTCACATTGCTAAAGTGGTTAGAAAGACCTTCTACATTGCCCACCTGATCATGAAGGGATTCACATCCAGATCTAGTGAGGTCATTGTTCCCCTGTACTCTTCACTTATCAGACCAATGATCGAGTACAATGCCCCATTCGGGATGTATCGCACCCGACATCTGCAGCAATTGGAGATACCCCAAAAGTTCCTCACCAAAAGGATAAAGG
Source organism: Protopterus annectens (assembly GCF_019279795.1). Taxonomy (NCBI): domain Eukaryota; kingdom Metazoa; phylum Chordata; order Ceratodontiformes; family Protopteridae; genus Protopterus; species Protopterus annectens. The sequence continues at coordinate 858,146,966 of NC_056729.1, read as the reverse complement.
GACTCCAAAATCTGTCATATGCTGCCAGATTGAAGAAACTCCAGCTCTATTCAGTTGCATACCGTCTGCTCAGAGGTGACATGTGCCTGACATACAAGGCCATGTCCAACCTGGAATTAATGGACATGCTCCACCTCAAAAAATCCAAATCCACCAAAACCACTAGAGCAAGCGACTTAAACCTTAGCACGGATATAAATAGGACATGCTGGAGGGATAGATTTATCACTCAGAGACTCCCTATGCCGTGGAATAAAATCCCGGTCCATGTGAGGCAGAGCACCTCGCTGGCTCTGTTCAAGAGAAATCTTGACCTGTGGATAGGAGATCGTAGGTTTATCCCGAGAATCATCTCTGTGTCACTGCTGGACAGAGGCACAACAAACTAATGGCCACAGTATTTTTTCATATAAGGGGTGGCATAAGCCACAAAAATTTGGGCTAGGCTTATAAATGCCTTAGGGCAGATAGCCTAGTATAAACCTATGAACCTATGAACCTATAGCTTTCCCTTACCTGCACTCCTGTGTGAGTGAGGCCCTCATCTGCAGGTACTGTCTTGATGTTATCCAGCCATACTCACACCTATAGGTGCTATCCTCAGATAGTACCCACTCCACTATTCCTGACATTTCTTCCACAGATGCTGATAACATGGATGGACAATTTCCTGTGCTTTCCTGTGCTTTCTCATGCTAGTCCAATTGATATGGGCATCCTGACACAGTGTAGCCACTGCCTTATGTATGCAGACAACTGTGTGCTACTACCACCTAGGAACACAATATGAGAGAGGTGCAATCACATTAAGAGCCTGAAATCCTTGCTGTCTCAGTCACATGACAGTCCATGATTGACAGACCACAATGCTTTGCCAGAAATGGCCTTCATCTGTCTCCCCTGGGGTTTAGGCTTCTGGCAAACGCACTTGCATTCCCCATAGTGCCTTTTGTAGGCAACATCATGAGAAGAACATTACCAGCATGAAAGCATATAATAAACAACATGTAAAGGTAACGCTGCTAACTGCTAGAAGTCCTAGCATGAAACTAATGTCATTACAAGTGCACCATGTCCTGGTGGATTCTGACATTTGTGCAGTCACTGAAACCTGGTTTGAAGCTGTGAAGAGCACACTAACCTTGCCAGGGTACTCATCCTACCATACTGTTAGACCCCAAATGGAGGGGTGCAAAGGCAAAGGAGGTGGAGTTTTACACTTTATCATACACATACACACCTCCAGGCTGGTCAAACAATATGACGCACTGCAGACATCCCAAGTGTAGTTAATTGTTGACAAAACACTTATTCAAATCATAGCTAGCTACAGGCCTCCAACCATGACTCAGGACATCCACTACACCTATCTGGACTTGTTGAATCTATCAAGATTCAACACTCTATCCTGTTTCTGGGTGACTTTATCTACTCAAACATAGTGTGCATGACCTATTCTACTTGAACATGAATGCACAGAGATTCCTCGGCTTTGTCAATGCCAATGCATTGGATCAGCTGGTCAACACCCCTCTGACAGGTGGAAATATCCTGTACCTAGTCCTAACCAACATGAGTAGCCACTGTAGCACTCCTACAGTGTCACCCTCCTTTGTAAGACGCATGTTTGGTCTGTCATGGAGGCATAGATGCATACCAGACAGATGCTCAGGGTTATGACTGCAGCATTTCCTGCATGAGTGAAGACCACCATGGCATTTGTTATGCAGTATGTCATTTTACAGATGTCATGGATAGACGGTAGATGGTGGGGTGAGACATTGTCACTGCTTGACCATGCAATGTCGGTGCTTGAGCATGTGATGGGAGTAGAGCATTGGCCATGTGGACATAGGTCAGCAATAAGATTAGCTGAGAGACCATGTGACCGTGCGCATTCACACTCCTGTAGTGGCAGTACCACGAGCACTACCAGAGGGAGGGAGCTGTCCACACCACACTGGAGCAGGCCATGGGCACGTGGTCCTGGCCAGTCCTATCAGGGATGTGGATCTAGTAGGCAGCAGTCACCATCGCAGATTAGTACTGTGTCTGGCCTTGGGCCTGCTGGTGCCAGTGAGACTCCTGGCAGAACCAGTTCCCATGTCCCTGGCAGGAGATGGTGAACTGTACATCCTGCTATGTATGTCCAACATAGCACTGTGCAGGAGAACCACATACCTTGATTGTGTGCATATAAACATTCACACATCTCTATCACAGGCAGGTCACCACCAGACATGCACAGCTTCTCTGCATGGCCTAGTTGAACACCACACCTCCAGACACACACAACCACATGATGTCAACCACATGTCCCAGCCTAGGCCTCTGGCAATCCCATGCTACACCCTGAGCATATGATGATACCTGTGCCACATCCCTGTTATCCATAGCATCAATGTAGGGTCATGCTAATATAGGTCTGATGCACAGGGTGAATATAGTACAACATAGTAATGTAATGCTGTGTAAGGTGTTGTCTGCTGGCAATAGTTATGGGTACACATCGAGGTGTAATTGCTCTTAGTACTTCTGACTGACTGTAGTGTCATGTACTGTATTCTGTTTGTGTTCCAGGTGTCTGTGTGTCTGAAGGCTGTAGGCCTGATGACAGTAGCAATGATGAGTATGGCAGAGTGGAACACAGTGACCTTTGCATAGTCAAGGTACAGCTGTATATGAACATGTTTACCAGGTGTGTACACATACAACAGTGTGTGAGGGACAACTGGGGTGGACAGTGTGACCTTGCATACATACCCCTTGACACAGCCAGCTAGCCTTCATACATGTCACCTGGGTGTTCTGTAGTACCACAGGCTCATACATACAGCAGAGATTACTTGAGTACTGGCAGTAGGTCCCTCACATGCTTAGCCATTACTTTAACTGCAACAAATTCACCTATCAACACCTGTTGCCCATGACATTTCTGTCCCATCCACTCAACCTTGATGCAGGTGATGAGGGTATGCATGGTACTGTGCATGACAGGTTTGGGGTATGTATTCCTGACACAGTTCAGCCTGTGTTATTCTAAACTGACAATAACCAGCATGTGTGTCTGCTATCTCATATGCAAGTCTGGCCTTTTGTGCTGGTAGTGTAAACAGAGTCATACTCCTGTACATGGGGCAGCTTTTGAAGGGCTGAGCACATTCCCTACCTGCCCAGTCTTTCAAATAGTGCTAGATACATAACACAAATACCACAAAGATAATGTAGTGTTGCAGTGTCTGCCACTACTATTCAAGTAGGTGACAATTGCAGGGGCTGTTAGGATTGCCAGTGGTGGGTTCAGAGGCCCTTAACATGGTAGAGCCATCTGACAAATACACACACACACACACACACACACACACACACACACACACACACACACATGCACACACTGTTGCATGGGGACGTGCATTAAAACACACATGCACATAGAGTTGACACTTCTCAGAGTAGATGACCTACCCATCTATTTATGTACAATACACAGTGATATGACCATTGCATGCACCACAATGGCTTTGTATTAGAAACTGTGTAACTGTGCTTGTAAGGTGGATGACATCTATATGGTCTGAAACTAGGTTGGCAATGGGGGAGTTCACAGGGTGGAAGAGGTGCACAAAATGGTATAGCCATCACATACACACAGTAAAGAGAGCCACAGTGGATGTTTATACAGAAACACAAACACAGTTGGCAATAGACATATTAGTAAACCTACATATCCACTTGTATGCACTATTGTACTATAGTACGATAGTGCTATGTACACATGACATGCTTTACATAGATTATATGCCTGAGACTTAACCCACAATGTCTTACAACAAATAATCTTGGGAATGTCTTCACTAATAGTTGGATAATCCGCCAGAAATAGTGACTGGTCTCATCTACTGCTCCAACAAACCTGGACAAGTGAAAGAGTAACAGACTTTGTATCAGCATGATATTTCAGTCAGGTATGATAACTGATGCTGGCATGTGTGTCACTATGGTAACTGTGACATATTTGGCAATGATGTCAGAGAAATGCTTAATATTAGGGGACACAGACCACATATAGTTTGCAAACATCTAGATATTTCATGTACATCTTTACAGATGTATAGTTTAATATGGTGCATGTGAGGCAGATGCCAAGAACAGGCTCTTTAAAGTGATGCCATGGGTAGGGGGTCAGCAGGCCTTAAAATGGTATAACCAGCATTCACAATACCCACAGGGGATATGCATCACCCGCACTACTATAGTTGTCAGTATTGATATTAGAACCATTACCTATCTAATTATTTGTACTATAGTATTACTTAGTTATTGCACATGCCACAGAGATTAGAGGGCTGATGAGTGTATGCAGGTACTTCTAAGGTGATTGACATCAGCAGGCCTGGTAAAGTCCCTACTGTGTAGAGACAGTTAAGGTGTACATAGCTGTTTGTATGTGAAGACATATATGCACAATAGAGTTATATAATCCGATGTGGGTTTGAACATGGGCTCTAATTCTCTAAGTGTAGAAGCATGCCCAGTATGATCCTCTATAGTAAGAGTGGAACTCCATTCCAGTGATAGTTGTACTCCAGTCCAGGGTTTTGTGTGCTACAGCCATACCTCTCAAAAGTAAACAGGATGTTGCTAGAGTTACAAGGTTTTTTTAGCAGACATTTTTTAACATATCTGACATCAAACATTGAAATGTATTGTGTCATTACCTAGTGACAGAAATCCTCAGATCATCACAGTGCTTTACCAGAGAAACACAAGATGTATGATGCACAGACCAATATTATGAGCCAAACTATAGACATTCTTGCCCAATCCGGACAGTTGAGAGGTGTGGCTACAACTGATCGACTGATGAAGCTGTGTAAACAGTCCAGCACCTTAGTGAAATACTGGCAGGGGATCTCCTGCTTGTGTGGTATTCTTCTTACCTGAAAAGTCATATCCTGGTGTGGCCATACCTTTCAACTGTAAAGTTTTTTATGGATTGTCCAGATGTTGTCTAGATGTTTCATTCAGTCTACATAAACTTGTGTTTTTTTGGAAAGTTAGTTGCAAATAATTAAAGACTGAAGTTAGAAAATAATGACAGACATTAGTGTTTCAGACTTCATAACCTTCAGACAATTCATGCTAATGCAAAACCTATTATTCTACCAACTTTCTCAGTTTGTAAGAGCAATATTTAAAACACGTCTATCACTGGCCTTTGTCCCACTATTATTTGTGACCTTGTCCAGATGTCTTGCTGTAAGATATTGAGAAGTATGTGTGCAGGTACAGAGTGTATTCTACTGAGCAGAAATGTCCAATATATGTGTGGTATATTCCACACAGCACTGTGATTTCCAAGTATGTCAGTGTCAGAGCAGTACAGAATAATGTGGTGAACCACTGACAGACAGTTGTGTATAGGTTAATAGGTTGATATGGCATTATTAGGCTATGGGCTCTGAAGCCCTTATAACCCATGCAGATGAGAGTTTAGCCCCTGTTAAGACATGCCAGCACACTGAGCCCCTATCCAGCAGGGACACAGGTGGAATCACAGGACTGTATTTTCTGGTTCCCATGCAATTATACAGGGAGCATATCACTAGGGGTATTGAGGTACTTGGCTTAATGTGGACAGGGAGTGTATTCCACAGATGGGGGAGGGTGTGTGGCACATATCTGTCACACAAACAAGCTGTACTGATATCACAGACCAAGTTAATGCTGCACCTACAGGTTGATCAAGTGGGCCTTGACTTCCAGATGTGCAATAGACCCATGAAGACAAGGTCTGGATTGGTTTGTATGATAGACAGGGGTCACCTCTGTGGATTCTGTATGGAATGGACTAGAGAGACAGTGCTATTAGCCTATCTGTCTAGGGTAGGTGGTTGAGGTCCTGCATTCTTTCGGTGGGGAACCTCTGTGGTCTCTCCAGCTGCTGCATGTGCTTTGTGAGGTACATACCAAAGGGGTAATTGAGCAAAATAATTGGCTTCATAAGGTTAGCATACATGGCTCTTATGACCTCTTTGTCCCTGGATGGGATACACTTACATTTCAGTTGTCCCATCTATGAAGCTTTCTGTACAATGGGAGCAACATGGTGCTCAGACATCAAGTTGCTATCTACCTGGATGGCCAACTGTCTCACTACTGATTGTGTATGTAGGAGACATTGTGGTTAATGTGATACTATGTGGGGACATCAGTATCCCAGAAGCGGATGATGATGCAACTTCAGGCATTCAGCTTGAGGCCATGTTTCTGGCATCGGGCATTTGTTTTGGTGAAACCCTCTTGTAGGACGTGCACATCACTTTGGGTATTGATGACTGTTCCCATCTTGCAGTAAACTGCCAACTTCGTCAGCCATGAGCCAGCATTTTTGACCTGCATCTCAGGGAAGTACATCCTGTATACCAGAGACCACCAGACTGTTCCCTGGGGTATGCCACTCATTACTGTTTGAGCTGACTACCCCTAGTATGATTATGTGGGTTCTATCAATGAACCAGTTTGATACCCATCTGGTAACATATGGATTACTGCCTAGTTGACAGAGTTCATGTACTATGGGCAAGTAGGGAATGGTGTGTAAGGCTTTGGCCGGGTCATGGTGGCCGGAGTGCACTATCTTTCCCTCATCCATGCCTTTGCTGGCTGCTTCAGGAAAGTCATCAAGAGATCACTGACATACCTCCCCTGAGGAGTGCAGACTGTGTAGAGTAATGTGTTTGGATTTTGCCAATGTCCCTGTTAATGTGATCCATGATAATCCATTGCATGGCCTTGTGGATCAGGCTAGTTAAGCTGATGGGTTTTTCATTTCTTGGATCGGTGAACACTCCACCTTGGTGTAAAGGGATGACAGTGGCTGTCCGCCATTCGGCTGTGACATAGGCAGTACTCAGGCTTTGGGTGTATAAGGTGTACAAGGGTCTATATTACATGATCAAAGCTTTAGTTAGTTGAGTAACTAAAGCTCAATCGCTAAATATCGAAAACGCAAAACTGCAAATGGCAGTTTCCATAAATGGAAACAATGCCATGGTCCCAACAATAAAAAACAAAAACATTAAACACAAATTAAGTGGAGGGCTTAACCACCCCCACACCCCCCTAACTATATATGCCAACTCCGAGATCGCTCCTCATTGTAGAAAAAGCAAAATCTGCGTAACGGCCAAACAAATTGTTTCCCTGTGTGGAAACTGCTGTTTGCAGTTTTGCATTTTTGACATTTAGTGATCAAGCTTTAGTTACTCGACTAACTAAAGCTTTGATCATGCAATATAGATAATGATGCTGCCAGTTCATGCCTGGGTTCATGTAGGTTACAGCTTGGGATGTGTTCAGATCCCATGGAGGCTGTCTTTTTGCCTTTGAGAGGGCAATGATGCCCTGCTCCCTAGTGATAAGGGTAGGTGTTCAGGTACTGGGGATGTCCTGCTTTCCTGATAAGGGGCAGAGGGGAGACATTTCCACTGAATCTGTTAGCCAGTGGACTGGCTATATCTATAGCATTTGTGTATGTGGTGTCCTTGACCACCTGTTCTGCACAGATCTGGGTGCTTCCTTTGGGAATGCAGACATATATGAGGAATGCCTTATGATTGTCTGTCTTAGATGTTGGCAATGTAGACTCGGAGTTGCCTTTAGTGGATTTCACTGGTGCTCTTATTTGCTCAGGCTAAGGGGTGATTACTTCCAATGGTGCACCTCCTCCTTCTCAGTCCTGTATAGTGATGTTATCCTTTTGGTATATAGTTACTTTGTTGCAGATGTTTGCAGACAGATTTACTCTCCCTTGCAGATGGTGATGTTATCCTGTCAGGTATTCCTGATTCCATACATCTGCACAGATCTGGGTGCTTCCTTTGGGAATGCAGACATATATGAGGAATGCCTTATGATTGTCTGTCTTAGATGTTGGCAATGTAGACTCGGAGTTGCCTTTAGTGGATTTCACTGGTGCTCTTATTTGCTCAGGCTAAGGGGTGATTACTTCCAATGGTGCACCTCCTCCTTCTCAGTCCTGTATAGTGATGTTATCCTTTTGGTATATAGTTACTTTGTTGCAGATGTTTGCAGACAGATTTACTCTCCCTTGCAGATGGTGATGTTATCCTGTCAGGTATTCCTGATTCCATACATCTCTATCTATATGCTGGCATACTATTTTTGTTTACATTCAGAAGTTGGTGCCTGTTCCTCTAGTGGGATAGGTGGCTGTTCAGCTGTGTATACCATCCATCTGGTGGTTGTGATCAGCTTGTAGGACATTTTTGTTTTACCAAGGCTAGAGGTGGGTCAGGAGAGATGGTGATATGACATGTGACCGCTTTTCTGTCAGATCTTGCCAGGGAGGATTATACTGTAGGGTGCTGCAGTGGTTGATCATGTTGGTTACTGCCGAGTCTGACTAGGTATCACATCTTGTGGGGGTATCAAGTGGCTGTCCTAAAGATGTAGTATTGATAAGATGGGGGCATCTCTATGCATTTTTGTTCTGGCTTGTTTGGATTCCCAATCAATTTTTGGGTAGTATACACCAGCCAGGATCAGGGTGATGGGTGGAATCTTGATAGATTTGTAGTGGGACAGATATGTGAGGTGGGTGTCCTGAATCAGATATGTTGGCCTGTAGCTATGTATAATTTGCATAGGGGTCTTGTCAACAGTTAAATTCAATTGGAGTGTCTCATGTGTGTTAAGACTGTTTGACCAGTCTGGAGGTGTGCATCTGTCTAATATATATTTATACTCCACCTCCTTTAGCTCTGCTGCCCACATTTTGTGGTCTGGCTGTGGGATAGGATGAGTGATCAGGTAAGGATGGCTTTCTATCCACTGCTGTGAGCCAGGGTTTTGTGAGTGCACAAATGTCGCCATCTTCCAGGGTTATGACTGCTTGCAATGAGTGCATTTTTTTTGTTTAGACTCCTAGCATTTAGCGGCATGGCCTTCAATTTGTGTTTTATTGAGTGTTTTATGTTGGTAGTATGGATCCCATGACTTTCTCTACAAAGGGACTATGGGGGAGGCAAGGCCCTATGCCAGAGGCTTAAAGGCCAAATGAGACAGATGCAGGGTTTGATGCCCATGCCCTAGCCCAGCAATCAAGGAGCTTCAATCCTCACCACTAACACCAGAGAGGGAGTCTCATATATGAGGAAAGGATAACAAATACACACAGTAAAGTGCAAGTGTCCTTAACAGCACACAGAGATCACAATCAGTCTGGGGCTGGTCGCTCCCTTGCTCCCAGGACCCCAATAAGACTCCCCACAGGCACAGCTATAGGGTCCAGATCTCAGCCAAGCTTGCAAGCTAAAAGCTCCAATACCCTCTCTGTCCAACCAGTGCTTCACGCCCCTGCCAAGTAGCTCACACACACACACACACACACACACACACACACACACACACACACACACACACACACACACACACACACTTAAGAGATAAGTATTTATAGAACTTCACAGACACTCCTGGGAAAGGCTGACACAGATTCTCCAGCTGTGCCCCTATGCCCAGACTATATGGTAGTAATTCCTGCTACTACCAGCTAATAATTATCAGCTACCCAAAGGCTCTTAAAAGGGGTGTCCAATTATTACTGTGCAATATTATTATCTAATAGTAGTGTAACTTAAGCAATCAAGGCTTATCGGAAGGGCTTATTACAGGCTCACTTATAAGCATGCTGTGTACTCTAAAGCTTAATTTACCTCTACATAAACCAGCCACAGTTGAAAAGGGTTTAAAAATGTTTAATAATAAATACTAAAAACACAAGACAATATTACTACACCACAGTGCTATTTAAGAGTTCAGAGATCACACAGAAACTTAAAACAATTCAGTAGTACAGTTTTGACATAACAGAAAAACGCTTAGTCTAATCTTCATAGTCCTAGCTATTTCTACAAGAAAACACACTTCTAAGATAACTTACTTAAGACAACAGACAGTGCTGAGTTAGATGTCCAAGATCAAAATGCTTAATAATCTCTGGTTCTCACTGTTTAAATTGAAACTCCAGTTCTGATAAGCATTACATCATCTTTTTCACCCTTCCTGGAGTTCCCAGACTAAACATTAATTGCATTTACATTCTTTTATACTTAGAGCAATAAAGGAAATTCCACATGTAAATTCTGGTCATTAACTTTAGCCTTAAAACAATAGGCAGGAAGCCCCCATCCAGCCGGACTGGAGCCGACTTGTAAAACATCAAAGGCAGTGATGAAATAATTTTAATTTCAAAGGACCAACAAGAATTGCTTGACTTAGCTTTCTTTACGGCAGATGGTAATGTTGCCACAATCTTGAAGTTCCACATTTTACAGTATTTTCTTTCATTTGAGAAACAAGCCTGTATTTCACATTTATATTTACAAATGCCAGAATTATGTATCAAATTCTATTTAACTAGCCTGGCAGGCTTCATCCTTCTCTACCAATCTACACATCTCTCTCCCCCTGGAGAACTCAAGCTAGTTTTTCAAGTGACCCTTGAGAAACGCCACTTGAGAGGGTTAGGTCTATCTGAGTATACCTTACCTCATTCCCTGTCTTAAGATCCCATCTACATTGGCATTGCTAATCCCACTGCGGTGCTGCACTGACATATATGCTTGCAAACCCAGGCTCCATCTATGCAACTTGACATTTTGCTGGCTGGCTCTGTTTAACTATGTTAGAGGGTTGTGATCTGCCATTACAGTACATTTTCTTCCATACAGATAAGGTTGAAGTTTCTGCAGTGCCCACACTATGGCTAGACATTCCTTTTCTATAGCTGCATAGCATTCCTCCCTGGGTTGGAGCCTACAACTGAGATAAACCACTGGGTGCTCTTCCCCCTCTGAAGAAATCTGGCTAAGTACAGCCCCCACCACATGGTTCAAAACATCCACTTGCACAACAAATTCTTTGCTGTAATCTGGACTGGCTAACACAGGGGGTCCTCCCAAAGCTTCTTTAAGCTTCTGGAATGCCTGCTCACATGCTGGGGTCCACACTTCCTTATCTGGCCTGTCCTTCTTTGTCAATTCTGTGAGGGGAGCAGCTATGGTACTATAACTAGAGACAAATTTTCTGTAGTACCCTACCTCACTAATGCCCTCATCTGCTTTTTAGTAACAGGTGCAGGCCATGTCTGAATAGCTTCCCCTTTGGCAGGTCTTGGCCTTATCTTACCACTCCCCACTCTATGTCCTAGGTAGGAGACCTCTGCCATACCGACTTGACATTAGCTTGGTGTAATAGTCAACCCTGCCCTCTGTAGTCTGTCAAGCACCTCCCTGACATGCAGAAGGTGCTCTGGCCAGGAATGGCTGTAGATGGTAATATCATCTAGGTAAGCAAGGAAAAACCCTCCAGCTCCTACTAGGATATGATCTACCAGCCTCTGGAAAGTCGCTGGGGCATTCTTCATCCCAAAGAGTATCTTTGCAAACTCATACAAACCAAAAGTAGTCACAAAGGCTGACTTCTGTCTAGCACTGGGAGTCAAGGGCACCTGCCAGTAACCCTTGGTAAGATCAATGGTAATAAGATTCTTAGCCCCACCCAGCTGCTCTAGGGCCTCATATGTCCTAGGCATGGGGTAAGCATCTGAATCTGTGTGGCTATTTAATTTCCTGTAGTCCACACAGAATGTGGTGCTGCCATCCTTTTTGACATCAGCACCACTGGGGGGACCCAGGGACTGTTGGACTCTTGAATTACCCCTAGTTCCAACATCTCCTGTACCATCTCCCTCAGAGTCTGTTTGACTCTCTCAGGTACCCTGTAAGGGGCCTGCCTAATAAGGCCTTTGGGGTCCTGTATCCATCTGGGGCTGCAGCAGGTGGGTGCTTCCCAGTGAACATGTCCCCAAATTCCTGCACCACTGCTCTGATTTCTCAAACCTGGGTAGGAGATAGCTGCTGGGATATTGCTACCCCTTCCACTGAGGTGTCAGCCCGACCCTCACTGAGATCAGGCCCCAGATTTCCCTCAGACTCCTCCTGCAATCCACTGCAAATGCTCAGCACAAGGGCCTCCCTATCATGGTAAGGTTTCATCATGTTAACATTGTACAATTTGTGCCCCTGCCATCTGCCTAGCAGTTCCACCATGTAGTCAACATTACTTACCTTTCTTATCACCTGGTAGGGACCCTCCCAAGCTGCTTGCAGCTTGTTGTGTCTGACAGAAATGAGAACCATTACCTGCTGCCCCACAGCATACTCTCTAGCTTGAGCATTCCTGTCATACCACACCTTTTTCTGTTGTTGGGCTTCTGCCAGGTTCTCCTGGGCCAAGCCCATGAGTTCCCTTAGCCTTGTCCTGAGGTTTAGGATGTATGCCACAACAGACTCCTTGTGAGATTCACACTCACCTTCCCACTCATCTTAAATTAAATCTAGAGGTCCCCTCACACTATGCCCATACAGCAACTCAAATGGTGAAAAAACCTGTACATTCCTGGGGAACCTCTCTGTAAGCAAATAACAGATGGGGCAAATATTTGCCCACTCTTTCTTAAACTGATCTGCAAATGCCCATAGCATGGACTTGATTATAGAGTTTAACCTCTCCACAAGACCATTAGTCTGGCGATGGTAGGGGGTGATCTTCATGTGCTTCACCCCACAGGACTTCCACAAACAAGCCAGCAGGTCTGACAGGAAATTGGCACCTCTATCAGACAGTATTTTTGTTGGGAAACTCACCCTGCTGAAAATCTCTAACAAAGCATGTACCACCTTCTCTGCCTCAATGCAGGACAACCCCACTGTCTCAGGGTATCGTATAGCATAATCCGCTACCACTAGTATATACTTTTTCCCTGTGGAACTTGGGGTACTCAGAGGACCCACAATATCCATAGCTACCATCTGAAATGGCTCCTGAATCACAGGCAAAGGCATCGAAGAGCTCTCACTTTGTCTCCTGCCTTTCCTACCCTTAGGTACTGCTCAAAGGTCCTGTAGTACCCTGTTACATCTCTGGAAATTCCATGCCAATAGAAGTTCTGCATAATATGCCTCTTTGTATGTTTTATGCCCATATGACCTGTAAAGGGAATATCATGGGCTATGGCTAGAGGTGCAAGATGGTAGGCTCTAGGCACTACCAACTGCTGTACTCTCTCACCTTCTAGCCATCCCTCAGGGGTCCAGTCTCTGTATAGTAACCCTTTGCCCCAGTATACAGATTCCCCCTTTCCTTGAGAATCAAGTGCCTCCCTAGCTACCTGCCTCAGGCTTGGCAATGTAGGGTCTGAGACCTGATCCTGTCTCAACTGTCTACTTGTAACCCTTCCCAGCTCTCCTTCCACAGGAAGTCTGGCATTCTCTGACAGTGGTGCCTCACTGTCACCGTGGGTACTACTATTCACCTCTACCTTTGCAGTTACCCTGTACAAGGGAACATCAGTACCCACAAGCAGCTGTGGCTCACCTTCAGTCTCACTACTAAAGCATAGCTCACTCCCTGAAGTAACCCACCCCACTAGTCTTGGCTGCACGTATGCAGCCTGTCTTGGTCTCCACCAGGCTACCAGACCCAAATGCTTGTTTCCTAGCTTGACTGTGTGTAACTGCATAAGTACATGGTACTGCCTCATCCACATCCTTCCCTTTCAGGACATCTGCAGGATGGTAGTTTAGTACCCCTGCTGTCTCAAGACAACCTACTATTGGCATTTTGTCTTTCCCACTTACTGGTTCCCTCACCTTTGTTTCCCCACCTTGCCTCCGTGGACACCTGTATGCCACATGGCCCCACCTGTTTCATTCAAAACAGTTAACCCTAGCTCCTGGATGTGCACCTGGACTATTGGCTTCCCCTGCTACTGGCAGATTTTTTGGGGATGTCTGTGCTACCCACCATGGGTTTCTTTAAACCCATGAGCAGTACTGGGGGTCCCCTTCCTGTGCAGGGCTGCCCTGCTTGCCAGGTATAGGTCTCCCTTCTTCCGTAACTCATCTGAAGTAGCACATTGTCTATCAGCTAACCAGATCCTCATGTCCTCAGGCAAAGTGCTAAGGGCTTGTTCCCCCACCAAAAGGTCTGAAAGCCCTTCAAAAGTGGTGACCTGACATCCACTCACCAACCTATGAAAATAAGTGTTCAGTTCAGCAACATATTCACACACACTTTCATCTGCCTTGCGTCTATGCTCACAAAACCTTTTCCTATACATTTCAGGTGTTAGCTTAAAACATTCTAAAAGACATTTTTACAGCAGTATAATCAAAACAGAGTCAGGCATTTTAGCCAATGCATTTACAGCTTTACCATGGAGTAAGGAGGTCAGGAACCGTACCCAGAGCCCTTGGTCAACACTCTACTATTTGCATACCCTCTCAAGCATATGAATGAAACTATCAAAATTATCCCCTTTTTAAATTGCAGAAGACATTTACTGACCTGTTGTGCTTCTGGGGTCCAGTTACTCCCTTCTCCATTACCTCCATGACTCTGGTGAAGAGTCAGTATTTCCCACTCATGCCTCCTCTGATGCTCCTTTTCTTTGGCTTCTATCTCCAAACGCCTGGCCTCCAACTCAAGTCTCTTTAGCTCCAGCTGGACTTTTGAGTTCACTGCAGAAAGGTTGAGATGCCCATTCTCATAGGTTCTTAGGTTCATAGGTAGGTACTAGGCTAGTGGCTCTAGGGCCTATATAATCCTAGCCAAATGGTACCTTGGCTTTTGCCACCCAAAAAATAATTTTCCTCTGCCCCTGTCAAGCAGAGTCACAGAAGTGATCCCTGGGGTGAATTTCCTATCTCCCATCCGATCATCAAGATTTTTCTTGAAGAGTGCTAATGAGGAGCTTTGTTTGATATCGATAGGTAGTTTGTTCCAGAGTACGGGAAGTATCTGGGACAGGAATCTATCCCTCCAGCATGTTCTGTTTATTGTTGTGAAAAGGTTTAGGTCCCTAGAGCATGTAGCACATAGGGATTGGGATTTCTTTAAGTGGAGCATGTCCAACTGCTCTGGGTTTGACATAGCTTTGTATGTTAGGCAGAGATTGCCTCTGAGTAGGCGATATGTGACAGAGTAAAGCTGGAGTTTTTTGAGATGGTCTGCATAGGGCATCTGTTTGAGGCCAGTAATCCTCTTTGTGAGGTATTTCTCTGGCCTTTCCAGTGTAGATGTCTTGTTGGGTACATACCAAAATGGGTGTTGTACTCTATAATTGGTCTAATGAGTGATGAGTAGAGGGGAACAATGACCTCTTTTTTCCTGGATGAGAAACCTTTTTATGATTAAGTGTGCCATGTAGAAGGATTTCCTGACTACTGAGGTGATGTGATTATCAAAGGAGAGACTACTGTCCAGCTGTGTCCCAAGGTCTCTTATCACACTTTCAGTGTTAAGTAGGACTATCGCCTATGTGGTAGTTCATGGGTACAGAGTTTTTACCAAAAGGGATGACAATACACTTTTTGGCATTGAGCCTGAGGCCATGGCTTTGACACCAGGCATTTGTCTCAGTGGGATGTCCACATCATTAGGAGTTTTAATTATGGCTCCCAGTTTGCAGTCATCTGCAAACTTTGTCAGCCAAAGACCTTCTGTGTTAGCCTGTACTTCAGAGTAGATACCAAACAGGAGAGGACCCAGGAATGAACCCTGAGGTACTCTACCTGTCACTGGTCTGAAGTTGGATTTAGAGTCTGCTACTTTCACAGTGTGGGTTCTGTCAGTGAGCCAGTTGGCAACCCATCTTGTGACACAGGGATTTATACCTAGTTTAGTGAGTTTATCTATAATTCCAGAGTGGGGGATGGTGTCAAGAGCCTTGGCGAGATCTAGATAGGCTGTGTGAACCACCTTACCCTCATCTACGGCTATGGTGACCACTTCAAAGAAGTCTATCAGGTTTAGGGGACATGATCTGCCTTTTACAAACCTGAACTGGGTAGGTTCCAGAGTTTGGAGATTACCAATGTCATTGTTTATAAGTTCTATGATGATACATTCCATAGTCTTGCAGACCAGGCTCATCAGGCTGATGGGGTGGTAGTTCCCAGGGTCCGTGGTGGCTCCCCCTTTGTGGAGTAGGATAACCATTGCTGTGCACCATTCAGTGGGCATAAAGCCTGAGGTGAGGCTATAACTGGACATGGTACTTTTGTGGGCTATGTGTCATTTGGGTTGTGTTGGGGGTGGAGGTTGCTTGCATTTCTGCTTTGGAGGTCCCGGTTGCGTGGGTAGATTTGATAACCTCCATGAATGTAGGTGTGTGTTTTGTGTCTCTATGTGTGTGTTTTGGTGGTGTAGGTCTTGAGGGACTATGTAATGAATGTGGTGTGGTGCAAGTGTTTACCTTCTCTTGACTGTCTAGTCCATTCTTGGGTGAAGAGAGCTTTGCTTCCACTTTAGCTATATAAGTGCATCTCTCACAGGTTGTAGTTTTGGGTGGTAGAAGGAGAGAGTTGTCTGTGTACATGAGGCAATTGCTGCACTGCCCCAACATGCCCAGATTCATCAGGTAGATAGGAGAAAACACCAGGAGCTGACCCTTGTATCTCCACTGCCAGACTGATTGTCCTTTGTAGAAAGGTAGATCTGTCCATTCTCTGAGGATATTGTATCTCCACTGCCAGTCTGATTGTCCTCCTGGATTGTGTTTTCTGATACAGCTGTAACCAAGGCTGCAATCAGGTCAGCCTTAGTCAGGTTTCCATGCTTAGTCTGGCACATCTCCACCAGCTGGCTCCTTGTCTGCTTTCCATACTCCTTGGCTGACATGCTGCCTGCTCACCCTGACTAACTAAGCTAACAAAAGAAATAAAACAATTGTGATCTGAACTCTGAGTATTCATTGCATGGCTGATCTAGAGTACAAAACACCTTCAGAGATCATTGTACATAAGCTACAGGACTAACTCTACTCACACCACTACAAGCCAATTAATATTTGCCAACTACTTAATATGTGATGTGGATCCCAACCACTGCAAACCACAATGTGATGCCCATGCCCTAGCCCAGCAATCAAGGAGCCTCAGTCCTCACCACTAACACCAGAGAGGGCATATCATATATGAGGAAAGGATAGCAAATACACACAGTAAAGTGCAAGTTCCCTTAAGAGCACACAGAGATCACAGTCAGTCTGGGCGCTGGTCACTCCCTTGCTTTCCAGGTCCCCAATAAGACTCCCCACTGGCACAGCTACTGGGTCCAGATCTCAGCCTAGCTGGCAAGCTAAAACCTCCAGTCCCCTCTCTGTCTAGCCAGTGCTTCGTGTCCCTGCCTGAGTAGCTGACACACTCACTTAGAGATACGTATTTATACAAATTCACAGACACTCATGGGAAAGGCTGACATAGATTCTCCAGCTGTGCCCTTATGCCCAGACTATATGGTAGCAATTCCTGCCACTACCAGCTAATAATTATCAGCTACCCAAAGGCCCTTAAAATGGGTATTCAATTATTACTGTGCAATATTATTATCCAATAGTAGTGCAACTTAAGCAATGCAGGCTTACTGGAAGGGCTTATTACAGGATCACATATAAGCATGCAATGTACCCTAGAGTTTAATTTATCTCTACATAAACCAGCCACAGCTGAAAAGGGTTTAAAAATATTTAATAATAAATACTAAAACACAAGACAATACTACTACACCACAGTGCTATTTAAGAGTTCAGAGATCATACAGAAACTTAAAACAATAAGTAGTACATTTCTGACATAACAGAAAAACATTTAGTCTAATCTTTATAGTCCTAGCTATTTCTACAAGAAAACACATGTCTAACCTACTTAAGACAATAGGCAGTACTGAGTCAGATGTCCAAGATCAAAATGTTTAATAATCTCTGGTTCTCATTGTTTAAATTGAAACTCCAGTTCTGATAAACATTACATCATCTTTTTCACCCTTCCTGGAATTCCCAGGCTATACATTAACTGCATTTACATTTGTTTACACTTAGAGCAATAAAGGACATTCCACATGTAAATTCTGGTCATTAACTTTAGCCTTAAAACAATAGGCAGGAAGCCCCCATCCAGCCGGACTGGAGCCGACTTGTAAAACATCAAAGGCAGTGATGAAATAATTTTATTTTCAAAGGACCAACAAGAATTGCTTGACTTAGCTTTCTTTACAGCAGATGGTAATGTTGCCACAATCTTGAAGTTCCACATTTTACAGTATTTTTCTTTCATTTAAAAAACAAGCCTGTATTTCACATTTATATTTACAAATGCCAAAATTATGTATAAAATTCTATTTGACTAGGATGGCAGCCTTCACCCTTCACTACCAGTCTTCACACAGGGCATCTCTAGCAAGGCAGTGTGGCCTATTGATCATATGTTCCCAGGCTGCCAGGCAGTGGATCCCCCTGGGATGACACCAGTAAGTGAGCTAAGTGATCCTGACAATAATTTTCTGTTTGTATTGAGCCATCATTCTGAGTGATGGCAGACTGCTGCTTAGGGCTTGGGACATACCTGCATGGGACACATATTCAGCAAGCTGAATCATGTCTGTCTTCCAGTAGTCCAGGGAGGTACATCTGACACCACTCACGCAACCATGGACCAGGCTAGAGTGATACCTGTACCTGTTGTGGGGTGACTTGAGTCCATATGTGATATGGCAAATTATTGCACCTGACAAACAGGTGACCATGACTTTCTCCTTATCCTGTCTGGTGAGAAGCACATCTGTGTGTCTCCCATTGGAGTCTTCTATGAGTAATATGTTGGGTGTATGGTAAGGCCTTAGTGTTTGCAAGAACTTGGTGTGTGGACTATGCATGGTCTGTGGTGTATAGTTTTGTGGAATCCTCATGTGTTTTTACCTCTGAGGTGTCCTTTGTTTGGGTTTTTGTTTTATTGTAGACCTCCACTTATGTGGGTTTGTGTTGTGTATTTGCAGGAGATGTTTACTGACTCCATACACTGCATGGCACCTATGTTATTGCACAATTTGTTCTGGTGTGCAGATTCTCCATTTGTCTGGTCAGTGGTTCCCCTTCCTCTTATGTGCGTGTCTCTTTGTCCTTCTGTAGTCCAGTCACAGGCTTTGCCCACAGTGGCTGCTGTTATGTATTTGTAATTCTGGTGTGAGCGGGATACATGGCATAATGTCACACACAAGATTATGGACTTCACACTTCTGAGTGTACCTATTTAGCAGGTTGTCCATCATTGCACCAGTACATTTGCTGTGGTCCTCAGACAGTTTATGTTACTATACGTTATTATGAGGCTACACATTGGCCTAGCTGTCAAACCATCACAGACTGACATCTGGACAAGCCCATATATGCCAGTCAGACAAAGGCCCACAAATGGGGACAGGGTGTTAATATTGTCCTGTCAAAGAGACAGTTGGGAGACCAGTTTGGTATCTGCTTGCTTTCTCTTATGGATATGATGTCTGCTTCTCCACTGTCTGCCATTGATGTTTTGACATGACCCTTTCTTGTTTTGCAAATAGTTGGCAGGCAAATGCAATGTTAGGACAAGCAGAACATATGGGCAAGTAATACTTATGCTGCTTCTGTGACAACCTGTCATTCCAGGGATATGGATGTTGGCGAGTGAAATGTCAGTGATGACACAGTAAGGTGGCAGCCTTTTATAACCTGGTATTACACTGACCTTCAGGTACCTGCTGTCCTACTAGGTACCATACCTCCTGAGTTTTTAGAGCCAGACATCTGGACAAAGCCAAAAGTAATTTGGGGACAAAGGCCTACATATAGGGACCATTCTTAACTATTGGCCTTACAAACCTAGAAAGGTGATACAATAACAGGTTTTGCATTAGCATGCATTTTCCTAAAGGCTATGAAGTCTGAAACTACAAACTGTCCTTACTTTCTGACTTTAGTCTTTCGTGATTTGCCAATGATTTGCCAGAAAACCACAATTATGGTGCAAACCTCTGGACATTCTGCAAAATGTCTGTACAGTTGACAGGCATGTTAGGCACTGTGTAGGTTACTCTGAGCTGTCTATTGTCCATATGTGTGCCCCCTGTCCATGACCTGTCCATCTTTCCTGTGGTAACAGAAATTGACATCTGGACAGTGTGTACAACTCCTACTGTAGGTGTAGTTGACATGTAAAGTAGTTGGCACTGCAGTTCTTGGAACATGGACCCACTGTACTGTACCTAGGCCACTACGACATGACAGCCAGGAGTAAGTGCAGACCACATACTGTCAGTATTAACCACACATATACATAGCTCATTGACACCTGCATATTGTGCATATGCAACAAGTTATCAAGTTGATTGGGACAGCCCTGGGAATGAGTGCTCTGCTGCTAATACCCTACAAACATTAATGTTACTGCATTCGTATAGGAACCTGGGTGTGTGGGGGTGGCACACCTGTCAACTGTACACATTTGCACAGACTGTGCTGATGTTGGCTTTACATTTTGGTTCTATTTAGCATAGTATTTTGCCTGTCTTGGAGAATACAGGCATATCACTAAAGACTACAGGTTAGATTGCAATGGCAGACATTTGGTTTTCAGACTTCTTACCCATCAGCGCCTTAATGCAACTGCAAGACCTGCTGTGATATCATTGTTTAAGTCTGTATGGGAATATTTTATCATTGTCCCAATTTGTGGGCATTTGCCAGACATTTCATTATGGTTTTCTACAGCTGACTTGCTGGGTAAGGCTGAGGGGTGAGTATGGGACCCCCACATTGACATCCATGCATGTGACCAATGACCCCCCCCAGTTAGTTAGCCCCCCCACATATACTGCAGTGAGATTTGTCACCTAGGTGACTACTGCATACTCTGGGGAAACCAGTATTGGGCGGATATTTCCTGTTGTCCCACATAGCTGTCGGTTGTCTACTACTATCCTATTAGGTCACCCCATTCCCTTGCATGCATGCAGCGATACCATAGCTATGCTACCACAATGTACTACTCCATTCATTTATTGTTAAGAAGACTGACTTACCTTGTGCCTGCAGCAGTTGTGAGGATGGTCCTTGAGGGCTGGCTCTGTCAGATGCATGCAGTACACAGCCTATACATGGTAAGATACAGGTAGTGTGATGTGTGTGGCATCCATTTTACTGTGTGTCCAAGTCAGAGAGAGGTGTCAGTCCCTGAGTCCCTACATTGTCAGTGTGTGTGCTATGTGCTGCATTTTGCCCAAGGCCTGGGCACACTGGGCATGCCTCCATCTGCCTACAGAAGCAGGCTCAGGGGGTTCCTCCTTCAAGTCCCCCTGTGCCTGTGGGGACCTTGGCAATGCTGGAGGGCTGCGTGGCCCTTCCCTGTGTTGTTCCTGTCACAGCTGTTTCTGCAGGGTCATATTGTGTAGCATGGTACATACTATAAACATATGTGCACATGTGGCTGGAGAGTACTGCAGGGCTCTACCAGATATGTTGAAGCAGCAGAAGCATGACTTCAGCATCCCAAACAGATGCTGTACAATGTTCCTGGTTTGTGCTTCATTATGATGTTCTTCAATGTGTGTGTGTGTGTGTGTGTGTGTGTGTGTGTGTGTGTGTGTGTGTGTGTGTGTGTGTGTATATGTCTGTGTGTGTGTGTGTGTGTGTGTGTGTGTGTGTGTGTGTGTGTGTGTGTGTGTGTGTGTGTGTGTGTGTGTGTGTGTGTGTGTGTGTGTGTGTGTTTCTGTGCATTTCTGATTGGTGTCATCATCCATGGCTCCAGTGTATAGCCAGCATCCCCCACCAGATGGCCATATGGGATCTCCCCCTTGGCAAATGCCTGGTACAGCTGTGAGGCATGCCAGATGTGGGAGTTGTAATAACTACTAGGGCTTCCAGCACACACATTCATGATTATGCCCTGGGCATTGCACATGACCTAGCATTTGATGGAGTGATAGCCCTTGCGGTTGATGTAGACTCTACCCTCTTAAATGGGTGGTGCCTTGATGTGGATGTGCATGCAGTCTATGGGTAGTCTACTACATGACAGAAGAGATCCAGATTGCTGGTCCTCTACTCAGGGGTGCTGGAGAAATATATGCACTCACTGGCATGTGTTTGCATGACATCCAGGAACTGGTTGAGTACGATGGATGCAGATGTTTGTGAGACCCCCATGATGCCCCCAGTAGATCTTTGGAAAGTACCTGTAGCTAATATTCTTAAGGCTACACATACCTTAGTATCCACTGGGATGGGTTCCCCTCTGTTGGATCTGGGTCTGAGGTGAGGCTGGCACAG
Organism: Protopterus annectens; assembly: GCF_019279795.1. NCBI lineage: Eukaryota > Metazoa > Chordata > Ceratodontiformes > Protopteridae > Protopterus > Protopterus annectens. Next base: position 858,124,738 of record NC_056729.1, on the reverse strand, counting down.
CTCAATGAGTTGCTGAAGTATGTCCCTGTCCAACCTGTAGCGCTCTAATGTCTCCAGATCATGTAGCCCCTGGTAGGTTACCCTGGGTCTGAACACTCTTCTCCTCCTCCTCAGTCTGGGATGGTTGGCAGCATTATTCTCCTCACTGCCCTCGGTCTCTAGCACATACTGATGTAACAAAGCGAAAACAGACCCTAACATTTTTTCAGTTAAAACTTCCCAGTTGTATACACCAATGTTGCAGGGTTTGTGGGAAAAAACAGGCTGAAAGGTGTTTACATATATTATGCTGTTCTGCTGCAAATGCTGCCTGTGTGACTGGCCGACTATGATACATTCCATCTGCCATCTGTATTATTGAGGGATTTGAATGGGCCACTCTGGCAAGGAGAGGCTGTTTTAGTGATTTGTAGGTCATTTCCTTATTACTGCTATTTCCTTTGCTAGCTACCACTGTTACTTCTTTTTGTTTTGGTTCTGCATGATACCCACTATAATGGCAAAATTAATTTTTCATATACAATTGTCTTTTTACTTTTTTTTCTGCACGATCTCATTTGTGCACCACTGTACTACAGTTAAATGTCTGAAATTGGCCCCAAAACCTTTTTGATTTTTATAATTTTGAAACGTTTTGCATGTCATGCCCCCGTTTTGATTTTTGTAGAAATGTATATGGTTAGCAACCTGGCTCTGACACAGATGCCTGTTTGCTTGCTGAATCACTAATTCATCTCATTTGCATGGTTTCCATCAGCAAATGAGGTGATTAACATTATTCCATCACATCCATGTCAGAATAGTGCTGGGAGGCTCGTGCACAGTCCCAGCCTTGTTTACTATTTCACTCAGCAGACATATTCCATGCTAGAGCTGCCACACTATTCAGACATGGAGAATTGCTCCATGTAAGCTTTATTGAATCCCAGCCAGATTCTATATTGTAATGCAAATAAATCACCAGGTATTAATGATGCCATCTTTTTGAAACCAATGTACCTGCATGCATACTCCCCCACTGATTTGCAGTTTTTTAGTGTGTTCATATGCCTTTAAGATTTTGTAATGAGTGAGCTGCTCTGATTGGTTTAGTACACTACTGAAGTAGCTTCATGATGGTTTTACTATGTTTGGGTTTGAAGGAGTGACCGTGTGGTTGTGAAAGCGCTTACTCTTTTATTTTTTATAATAATGTTTTGTTACACCAGCCGTGGTTGGTCCTCAGTTACTTTTTGGAACCAAAATCATGGTGCTATTCAACGTTTCATTAGAATATGCATCATATGTACAAATATCGCTTATTAAAGGGGACCTTCAATTTTGGTTAAATACTGGCTTCTACAATGGACAAAATCTGTCTATCATTGATTAATAAGGACAGGTTGGCTTCATTCCAGGTAAGTATTCTTTCTTTCACTTTTAAGTAGTAATGCATGATATACCTACAATGGAAATATATCAGCAAGAGTAGGACTTTCTTTCCTTACATGTAGTGAAGGACTTTCCTATGAATGAGTTGGAGTTTTTGATGGTCATCTAATTTACTGCAGATTATATCCTTGATTTATGGCATATATTAAAACTATACGTGAATCATATCTCTCAACCTGGAAAGATCAAAAATCTGGACAAAGGCCCATGAAAAATAGGTACAAATCTGTATGCTGATTAATATACAGTTTGCATACATAATTACATAACCCCACCCAATCCTGTGGAATTGTGCGATACCAACTTTCAAACACAAACTGAAGTACAGACGACCAAAATATGGCCCCAGAGTCCCCCTGCAGCCATTCCAATGTCCCATTACCTGGCTATTTCACCCCATTTACCATAAACACTAATGTGCATACTGCTTTACTTATACAATGATTATTTGGATTTTTATTTTACATTTTATAGTACATTGCACAAAAACTAATAGACATCTGCTAAACAAAGCAATACTGTCTCACAATGAAAATAGACTTAGCATTAAAACTTCTCTACACTTGAAATTCACATTCATTGAAACAGAACCCACACCACATCCAAAGAAAATGCATCTGGCCAATGGTGGATAAAGATTACCTTTGGGCTGTTTTCAAATCATAGGTCCCTAGCACACAAAACAAGACACATACATGTATTCTTTGATACACCTTCCTGACTTTAGTAAATTATATTCCTTGTATAATATAGCACACTTGTTAGACTTAAAGCACATTTTAAATTTATTGTTTGAACATTTTTCCAGTAAAGTAATGAAACAAAATGTATGAACCAATAATGAAAAAAACTGATCAATTGAGAATATTTCCATCATAAATGTCTACTTCCATACACACACACACACACACACACACACACACACACACACACACACACACACACACACACACACACACACACAAAATAAAATAATCAGCAACACACATACACACCATAATAAAATGACCAGTAACACAAGCACCATAATAAAATAACCAGTAACACACACACCATAATAAAATAACCAGTAACCAGCACTTTGGTTACATAATAAAATAATCAGCACTTAGGCAGCATAATAAAATAACCAACACTTTCTAATCTGCAACATAATAAAATCACTAACACTTTCTAATCGGCAGCATAATAAAATAGCCAGCACTTTCTAATCGGTAGCAAAATAAATACCTCACACAGTTTCTGGAAGTTAAATGATGCACTAAAAGTAATCAGCAGCAGAATAATCAACATCTCACATACTTTCTAATTGGTAGCAGGCAAAATAAATAACCAGCACCTCTCGGCAGCATAAAATAATCTTGTAGTTAAATGATGCACTAAAAAGCAATCTAATCATCAGCATAAAATAACCAGCATCTTACACATTTTCTAATCAGCATCAAAATAAATAGCCAGCACTTCACACAGTTTCTGGAAGTTAAATGATACACTAAAAGCAATCAGCAGCAGCATAAAATAGCCAACACCTTGAATTGGCAGCAGCATAACACACAAAATCCTGATGCACTAAAACATCGCAATCTGCAGCAGCATAATAACAAATAATAAACCATCTGGACTACAGCATAGCAGAATAAAATAACCAGCACCTCAGCAGCAGCATAACAGATAAACCATTGACAGCATAGCAGAATAAAATAAAATCACTATCACCTCTCGGCAGCAGCATAGCAGAATAAAATAAAATAAAATCACCAGCATCTCGGCAGCAGTCCTGCTTGCACCTTCCTTCCATTCCAAGCTTTAGCTTTTGTTTGTATTAACAGCTACTGTTCTATAACACGACTTCCAGAAATGCATGTATGTTGAGCTGTTGAGCTCAATTCTGACAGGCTGGCAGGCCCTTTCACAGAGCTGACATCATCGCACATGTGATGACATCAGCTCAAAAAAGCGGGAAAAAAATTTAAATAAAAAACCCGGGAAATTCAGAAATTAAGAGGTACCACTCGGTAACCGTGGCACCCCGTTATTTTGACCTCAAAACCAGTAAAAATGGAGTAATTCAGTACGGTTGGATGGTATGACATGAACCTTTTTGCAAGGATCAGTTATAAGGCAACTCAGGTGATTTCTTAGGTTCATAGGTTTATAGGTATTTACTAGGTAATGATCACAAGGACCTTTTTAAGCCTAGCCATGTATCACAAATGTCTGACAAGATCTGGTACCCTTGATAATTGTAACTAGGGGCTTGAGAGATTAAACATTTACAAGCAAAGGCCTGGTAGATGAACCATTTACAGGCTGCCTGTTTCCATTAGAGACATAGGTGCCAAACCATGGATGAATTTCCTATTCTACATCCAATTGTCCAAGTTACACTTGAAGTGGGTTAGGTAGGAACTCTGCTTCATGTGGATGGGGAGCATGTTCCAGAGATGGAGTAGTCTCTGGGATACATACCTGTCTCTCTAACAGGCCCTATTTATATTGCAGGCAAAGTTTAAGTCTTCTGAATGGTAATTCTGCTGCTGTTTGTTTTGCAGATATGCAGGAGGTCCATCAGAGTGGGGTCTGGCAATGCATTGTATGCCAGGCATTGATCTCCCCTCAACAGCCTATAGGAGACAAAATACAGGGATATGGCCTTGACATGGTCTGCATAGGACATGTTATTTATGCCCTATATTCTTTTAGTGGTGTGAAGTGATTTTAGAAATACATGAAAAAAGTAGACTTTTCCTAGTCAGAAAACAAAAAAGATAGCCAGATATTTTTTTCTAATTCTGCTACAAAAACAACAACTCAAGCAAGGGCATGCATATATCACTGAATAATTGTGTGAGAACTCTTGAGCTGTGCAAATATTGACTTACTGTTTTATGTCTCATATGTCAAGAAAAATCTGGCCTTTTTAAATCTTTTGAAAATGACTCTATAAAAACATAGTTAGTCATTGTGATACAGTGCAAAAGTGTTTTGTCATGCTTAGCATTTTTTGAACTACAGGAGAGCATGACAATGAATCACTGTTTTAGAGATGCTAAACACATTAAGCTTGTTTTAGAAGGAAGCAAGCATCCATCCAAAAAATCAGTCTATATTTGTTTGTGTTATAGTTAAATGCTTTATTTAATTTTGATATGAAGATAATCATTTTGAATCACTGGTTGGCTAAATCCCACACTGATATACTTCAGAGTGTCTGGTAATAGGATTAGTGCATTTCTAATTAAAGCAAAAATTGTCTTATGCTAAACATTGTCATTGTTTTAGGTTCATAGGTTTATACTAGGCTATAATACTGGTATACAAAATATTATATATAACCCACTTTTGTGGAGCATGACACAGCACACCATATATAATTGGAAAAAGTTGCATCAACTTGAAATGCAATTATAACAGACATCTGTTTTCTACTTATGGCAGTAGTTTTAACAATAGATATGCTAAGACAAATAACCCACCTTCCAAACAACACTGATAGTCTTTCCTGCAAAATGAAAATAAATTCCTATATTAGCGGTTGTGGTGGTGGAACTTTATTACTTTTTAATATGTCGACAACATAAACCAATATAAGAAGAGTGCTTATTTCTAGAGGTGATGCAGGAGCACTGTGTGATTAAATAAAATGTTCAGAGTTACACAGCATGAAAGTGAGACTTTGAGAGTCTGACTTAAGACCACATGATGAAACATTAATAACAGTTAGGTTTAACTCTTAGAGTTATGTAGTTATATTATTCTGGGATGCTGTCTTAGTTGGTAATTTAAGCATACAATTAAGAGACCATCTCTACATGTGGGATTTGGTGCTGGCTGAAACTGTTCATCACGCCTTGCAGAATGGAATGCATGGCAGTCCTTAAAATAAACCATTACAGATGCTTTATTTCCCATTTAGCTTTATTTCTATTCTTTTTTTTTTAAACAAGAAACATCTTTATTAAATTATCATGTATGACATACGCCATGTTACATTTGTATTCTTAATCTGCTGTATAGTTTTAGCCCCTGTTGTGCAGTCAGAGAGTTGATAAATATAATTAGCAGGGAGTGTAGGGTGCAGAGGGTACTTGCCCCAATTAAAAAAAAATCAGTTTTAATTTTTGTTTTGTTTTGATCATTGTTACATCCAATTTAAAATTATTGTTCTTTCTGTGATCGCTCTTATGAGCATTTGAGATTTAATGATGGTGATATATATATATATATATATATATATATATATATATATATATATATATATATATATTTGGTTTTTTTTGAAAGGTGTTAAATTTTTTTTTGTCCCTTTCATATGTTCAAGTTTCTTTAAATTCGAGATTCTGGTTTTGAGTTTATGACTTTCGAGTTTAGAGAAATTCGATCATATGAAGGGGAACCATATATATATATATATATATATATATATATATATATATATATATATGTGTGTGTGTGTGTGTGTGTGTGTGTGTGTGTGCGTGTATGTGTGGCTGGAAACTAAACTACTTTTCTCCATCAAACCAACGCCACAAGACTTTAAAATTTACTCCCAAGATAAAATGGAAATTCAGGTTGTTTGTTCTGCAAAACTACTTGGTATAACATTAGACGATAAACTCTCCTATGAGCAACGCATTCTCAACGCTATAAAAAGAATTCACTTTAAACTAGGCAAACCCTACAGGCATCAAAAGTACATGGATGGACCCACAAAAATCAAGCTTGCCAAGTCTTTACTACTTCCCTCCCTCTTTTACGGTACTCCCATTTTCACAAAACTTCAGTCCTCCCTCTTTAATAAACTAGAATGCTGCTACTACAAAATTTGCCTCCAGCTTGCAACACCACACCCATTATTGCCAAGCTATCGAAATGATTAATTGGTATGAATTCTCCCAATACCTCAGTTGCATCAAACAAACTCTGGCTCACAAGCTAGTATATAACCCAAAGAAATGCCATGCTCTACTATTAACCCTTCAACCCTTCAACCTCTAGAAATCTATGGTCCACAAATAAACAACTCCTCATCATATGAAACCAAACAAATGAGCAGGACAAAGCCTATACTCCTATTCCATAGCTAAATCATGGCATGCTCTACCAACATCTGTTACTATGTTAGATTCCCTTAATGCTATTAAATCCTCACTAAAAATCTACTATCTTAACAACCCCACATGTACTTGGTCCCTTAATACCAGACCCCCATAATCTTCTCCTTATTACTCCCTCTATCCAAAGCTATAACCAATCACTAATGACCAGTCCACCTACTATTTCTCCCTAACTCATTCCCTGCTAACAAAAAATTATGTTGATGCTGATGCAATTTTATGTATATCTCTTTTTTTTAAAATTGCATCAGCATGAGCATACAATTTAATTTGTAAAATAGCAGAATGGACACTGCTGTCCACTGCACTAATATATCTCATTATTTCTTCCTCAGTACTTTTCACCATGCTTCCTGCCACCTCTGCCTCATCACACTGAGAGAAAGACTCCACCACATGTAAACATTGTACTGCAAACAAATCAATTGGCTCCTTCACTGAAATCATTCTCTGAAAGGTCAAATTCTCTAAACTCACCCTGTTATTAAAATGGTAAGTACATCCTCAGATCCTTCAGTATGAGATACACACTGTGGCTTGGCTTGAGTTTTTGAATGGATACCTTCTTCATGTCCTCTGTCTTAGCATCAGTCCTCCCTAAAGTCTTCCTAAGAAATCACAAGAAACAGTGTCCTGCCAAAAACAGTAGGAGAAGTTTCCCAGTGTCCTGATCATATATCAGCATGCACTGTAAAGTCACTCTAATTCCTACTGTGTCAGCTACTGAGTATAATAAAATAAAAATGTCACAGGATATCTTCTCCTTGAAAAGAACCAAACACCAGGCAGGGTAAGATTATAAGCGCTTTTGTTCCCTTTATTCACACTCAGTACAAACGGAACTTCATCAGAAACAAAACCTTACACCCCCCTTTTTTATATGCAATTCAATTGATTAATCACAATCAATTAACTTAAATGAATTAATTAGTTAAGTCTGCTCTCAAGTTAAAAACACATTAATATGTTCTTTAAAAATATATAGCTGCGTATAATACATGAATAATTATCCTATAAAAACACATATATAATAAACATATTACATATTATGCACAATAATGTGCAGTTTGAAAGATGAAATTGTGACATTACAAAGAGAAATAACTGCTGATAGGCTCTTTGAGACTAACAAAGGGGTTTATTCCACCATCTTCCCGAGGGTTGAGCAGCATGAAAATAATATTACAAAGAAAAAAGAAAAGAAGCTGAAAAGAGACCAGGAGGAATACGAGCAGAAGAGGGCGTACCCGATTCCAAGTGCAGGTGGTCGACCAAGAGTTTCTTTCAGAGAAACGGATGAAGAAGTTGTGGAAATTTTGCCAGGAGATGAGGTTGATGAACCGGAGGTGATTGGTGAGCAAGGGACTGACTTAGAGCAGGATTTTTGACCACTGCCAAGGAGGTCTACACGGCTGAAAAGCAAGTATGGCTCCTGGACACCCAGAAACAACAACAACAACAAACAGTATTGGAGAGACTATCGTGGGCAACAAGGGGGCCAAAACAGAAGGAAGGGGAGACCACCACCACCACAACCATTCTACTAACGGTAAGACCATCTCAGTTTGTTGTTTTTCTAACTGTTTTAGTACTGAGGTGATGCATAAGACTGCTGGTGATAAATAAAGACTGATTATACAAGAATCCAGAATAAAACAAATGAAAGGTCATCTGTGTTTGGTGGAAATGACAGCACTGAGTCTTATACTGACTTCCCTTGTACTATGCTGTTTCAAGAGTCTGTTGTTGATACTTGGGACATTGGAAATGGACTGAATACTATAAATGAAAGTTTTAGCAATAAGGCCTCATTGTTACAGTATGCTGTAGAATGCAATGATTTATCTAATGAAGCATGTCTTAAGGAACTGTATAATGATTTTGATGCAAATATGGAAAAGCATTGTGTTGAGATTACACATGAGACATGCTGCGATGAATTTTTGGGGAACAAGCAAAATCTAGATATATTGAACATAACCAATGAAGGAAATGATATATTTTTACGGCATGATTTTGAGTTTAACAATGTCCCTGCTGAAGCTATGTATAATGACAACAGTAATAACACAGGGAACAGTAATGACAACAATGAACATGGAAATGTTTGTATTCTGGAATATAAGGGCCTTAAGATTTATAATTACAGTGGAATCATATTAAATAACATCCATGCAGAACTATTTGTATTAGGGTTTAGTTTTATCCCTAAGAAACAGAATTATATGGTTAATACCATTTTAGATTTGAAAATGTTAAATTTAAAGTTGGTAATGCAGAATGGGAAGGAGAGTGATGCAACCAGAGTAACCTTAAAAAGAAAAAGTACTTATAACCCCCCCATTACCACCAGTGGCCCTTTTCGAAAGATAGAATGAAATAGAATGCATGTATTTAATAGGGAATAAGACTAGACGGATTAACCAAAATTTAACAAAAGATGAACAGGCATTAACAGAGTTAATGAGGAACCAAGAAGTAATAATCATGAAGCCCGATAAAGGGGGAGGGGTAGTTGTAATGGAACATTATGACTACACCACCAAAATGATGATATATTTGAATGACAGTTCCTACTTTAGTGGAGCATCACTGAATGAGGTTTAATGCTAGATTATACATGATTTTGGAAGAAGTCTTCCAGGAATATACCTTTAGTGAAGATGAGGTGAGATACTTAAAGGTGAACAATCCTGTAACCCAAGCCTTCTTTGGGATCCCCAAAATTCATAAATCATTAAGGGATCTACTGCTGAGACCCATAGCGGCAGGAGGTGGGAGTAAAACAGAACCTTTAGCAAAAATGTTAGATTTCCATTTAAAAGGACTTTTTGAGGAGAAAAAAAACATGTCTTGAAGGACTCTTGGCATTTATTACAGTGCATGGCAAAGAATGAGTTCAAGGAAGAAGTTATTTTCTTGATTATTGATATTAAGGACATTTTTCTTTGTATCCCACATGAAGAAGGAATGGAATATTTTCAGGAAGCACTAAGGGAAGGAACTAGATAGCTACCCTCATGGAATTGGTTCTGAAAAATAATTTTGTGTGGTTTCAGGGGGAACATTTCAAGCAAACCCGAGGTATAGCAATGGGTGCAGCAGTAGCCCCAATATTTGTTAATATCTTTCTTTGGTATTGGGAAACCAAATTTGTGTTAAATTCAACATTTAGGAAAAATATCATTTAGATATTATAGATTTTTGGACGATATTCTAATATTATGGGAAGGTGGGTTTGATGAGGCAGATGATTTTTTGAACTATATCAGTGCCACTACTGATTTTTTGAATTTTACTAGAAAAATTGAGAAAGAAGCAGTTAATTATCTGGGCATCCACCTATATAAAAATAGAAGGGATGGATGTTATGAATCATGTATATATAGGAAGCCCACCCATTCGAATAGTTATCTACACTTTGAGAGTGACCACCCCTTTTGGCAAAAAAGAAATTTGGTAAAGGGCCAAATGATTAGAATATCAAGACTAACGACAGATGACAACAGGTTTAAAGAACAAATGGTGGAGTTAAAGACTATGCTGGCAATAAGGGGTTACCCAACTAGTGTCCTAGAGGGACAGGAGAGTTATGTAACAAGCAGGAGAGAAGATTTTTATCCCCCATTATTGAAAAAACCTGAGAGTTTGTTGAATATTAAGAAGGCAGAAGAGGTAACTACTTGCTGTGTGCTAACATATAATGAGGATAGTGTAGAGGTCCGTAAAATGGTGGAAAAGTACTAGAATTGTGTTTCTGGGGTATATGGATTAACTGAAAAACTGGGTAATAAACCAAAAATAGTTTTTAGAAGAGAACCCAACATTAAGAACTTATTTGAAAGGAAGAAAGACAAATATAGGATTCCATTAGGTAATATGAGGAAATGCAATGGCTGCAGGGAATGTAGGCACATCTATGAATGCAGGAATATAGTGACAGAAGGTCACAATGGAATAATTCCAGTGACAGGGAATTATAACTGTAATACAAAAGGAGTTGTCTATGTGGCCTTGTGCCAGTCATGCTGTGCATATTATATAGGAAAAATGGAAAACAAGTTAAAAAAGTGAATTTACCAACACATTTATGCAATTAAGAGACAAGACAAAACAAATGCCTTATGTATGGGTCTATATTAGTACATCGAAGTATTACTACTTCGAATGTTCTAATATCGAACCCTTTGCATCAAATGCTGAAAATAGCGAAGCGGCAGAATATTGAATACATTCCTAGGGAAAGTATTCAGTGGTCCGTTTCTGCAGCTTCGCTATTTCCTCAACTGTGGAGCGAAGGTTACAAACCGGGTTAAGGTAAGTGTGCGAACGAAGGGGAGTGTGCGATAGGGACCTTAGGGTTAGGGAGTGAGAAATGTGAGTGTGCAATAGGGACTTTAGGGTTAGGGAGCAGGTAAGGTGAGTGTGCAATAGGGAGTTTAGGGTTAGGGAGTGGGTAAGGTGAGTGTGCAATAGGGACTTTAGGGTTAGGGAGTGGGTAAGGTGAGTATGCGATAGGGACTTTAGGGTTAGTGAGTGGGTAAGGTGAGTGTGTGTTAGCTACGGACCATAGGGTTAGGGTTGGGTTAAGGTAAGTGGATAGCTAGTAGTGTATGTATGGTTTAGTGTAGGGTTTTGTGAAGTGTATGTGTGTGTGGATTATGTATTTTGGTGTGCTTGTGTTGTGTGTATGTTTGTTGGAACAGCAAATGTTTTCCCTGGGAAAAAATTTGCTGTTCTGAGTGTTTGATGTTATGGTGTTTTGAGTGAAATGGTTCGATATTAGAACATTCGATGTAGTAATACTTCAATGTTCTGATATAGACCCCTTATTTAGACACAGCATAAACTGTAAGGATTCTAAAAAATTCCTCTTCTGTGTATTGGAAAAGGTAGGTAGACATGGGGGGGGGGGGTCATTGGCCCTGTTTTTTAAAATACAGGGAAACACACTGGCAGGTTTTGTTGAATGCCACAGTTTCTCCTGGTATCGATGAGAGGATTTCTTTAAGGAGCTTGCTTCATTTAAAGGTAGATGAGATTAGATAAAAATGGTTTAAGTGGTTGAACATAGAAGCAATTAAGTTAGTATCTAATATATGTATTGTTATTTATAAATATATTTTCTTAACAGATGAAATGTTTATTATATATGTGTTTTTAGAGGCGAATTATTCATGTATTATACACAGATATATATTTTAAAGAACATATTAATGTGTTTTTAACTTGAGAGCACACTTTATTTAATTAATTTAAGTTAATTTATTATGATTAATCAATTGAATTGTATATAAAAAAGGGAGGAAGTGTGTAAGGTTTTGTATCTGATGAAGTTCCGTTTGTATTGAGTGTGAATAAAGGGAACAAAAACGCTTAAAACCTTACCCTGCCTGGTGTCTGGTTCTTTACAAGGAGAAGGTATCCTGTGACATTTTTGTTGGATTATTTGCTTTTATGTGTTTTACTATTGAGTATAATAAAACAAATAAGTTTTTATCAATTCATTTTTAACAAAAAAAAAAGACTGAGAAAATGAATTCCACTGTTAGAAGTCAAAATTATATCTCTGTATCTAAGGAATGATACTTTCATGTTACAACTCTGAAAGCAAAAAAAAATGATATCACATGAAGTAGTTAGCTTAAATGATACATCAAAATAAGTCAGAAAAAATTACTCTAAGATGAAGCAAGAGAATTTTAAAACATTAATTATTGTCTTTGGCATGTATTGTTTAACACTGTCCCCGGGATTCATAAAGCTTGCGCCAGGTGCAGGCGTAGCGTCAGTGTTCTAACACCAAATATGGCCACAGAGCGATCCAGGTACGAGCTGCTCCCAGGTTCACTACCCACATACGCTACACCTGCACAACTCCCGGGCCTTTACCCCATATGCAGCAGTGTATCATGCAAATGAAGGTATGTAGTGATCCAGGAAGTGGTGCAGGCATAGTGTAATCATGCAGAAATGTAAACCATACAAAACGATTTACATTTTTGCAAACATTAAATCGGAGCCATGACAGCCGACAAAACACATGTATTATATTGTTAATATATGCCAATGGCTAAATATATAGCCATTGGCATTAAAAAAATGTACAAAATATAAAATTAACATTTAATATATATAGTCGCACTATCGCGACGTGGAAGTGCAGGGCAGCCGTGAGCAAAGGGGATAGCAAGGAAAATATAAAAATATAGAATAAAACTGCAGTGTAACATATATCACGATTTCCCCATAATACTCAGTGGCAGGCATGCTACACCATACTATGGTGCAAGGGTTGCTAAGGGGCTGTGATAGTGTTATGAGCGGTAGCTAGGAATTAGTAGGCAATGCCATGCAAATGAGAGGAGTAATAGTGAATCATATATTCACCACTGGTGTAAGGATGCAACTCACAGTGTAGCATTATAACACCGAGGTGTGCCCTTGAGATAAAGATGACATCAAGAGAGGGGTGTGTCACCATTGCTGTAAGCACATTGAAGAATTGCTAAACCAGTTTGCCCCTAGCTAGGCAAAGCTGCAGGATAGGGGTGTGTTGAACTGGCCATAGCTTTGCTTAGCTGAGAGTACACAATGTAACCGAGTATGCATGTGAACGGAGATGAAAACGTGCGTAAATCCGGTAAACGTGTTTGCACAGCGCGCACTGCAGCTGAAACAGGAAGGATATAGGAAAGAAATAAGGAAATGCTGCAGCAGGGAAAATGAAGTACAAATGACTAATTAACACCTAGGAGCCTACAGTGGGCCATTGACAACAGCTAACAAGACTGCAAGCAGCTACCTGCAGGACAGGAAAGGGGAGGGGCTGTATTGCAAAGAAAACCATAAAGTGTCAAAGCAGAACAAAGCCGATTTGCAGTACATCAGCTACAAGATACATTTTGCCATGAATGGGGAGGGAAAGTACAAAACAAGAAAGACAGCAGGTGGATGCATGACTGATAATGGGAAGGGATCCAGGTTTAAAAGTGAATTAAAGGGCAACAGAGTAATCAAGGCAGGCAGGCATATCGCAACAGTAAAGGCTCCACACTTGCAGTACTCATTGTAAAACTCATAAATAAAACACGCTGCAGCTGGAATACCTCATACACACCCACTGACATCAGCAGCATCCATAGAACAATAATATAAAGTGTGAAAGCACCTCACACACATTTGTGTATTCCCATACACTCTACACCAGTGGTGTATACAGACAGGGAACTTTTAGAATGTACATGTTAGGGGCTGGCATAGCTTTGATCCACCAGCATGTGTTGAAGACTGAAGGTGGTGTGGAGATTGATGCACACGACTACCTCAGGCACCAGAGGAGCAGGACAGTGTTCAGACCCAGGGTAACCTACCAGGGGCTACATGATCTGGAGATAGAGCATTACAGGCTGGACAGAGACATCCTACAGCAACTTGTGGAGCTGTGCCGGCCACGCCTCAGAGCCAGAACAAACAGAGGGGAACCCATTCCAGTGTATATGAAGGTATGTGTAAGCCTGAGAATACTAGCTACAGCTACCTTTCAAAGACCAACTGGGGATATCATAGGGATCTCACAGGCATCAGCATCCAGGGTACTATACCAGTTCCTGGATGCCATGTTACCACATGCCAATGAGCACATATACTTCCCCCGAACGCAGAAGGAGTTGGCCAGCAATATGTGTCTCTTCCACCATGTGGCAGAATACCCGTAGGTACTGGGTGCAATAGACTGCACACACATACACATCAAATCACCACCTGGTGAGCAGGGTAGGCGCTACATAAACTGCAAGGGATACCCCTTCATCAACTACGAGGTCATGTGCAATGCCCAGGGCATTATCATGGATGTGTATGCTGGCAGCCCTGGAAGCTATTACGACTCTAACATCTGGCATGCCTCACAGCTGTATCAGTTATTTGCCGGGGGGACATCTCAAATGGCCACCTGGTGGGGGATGCTGGCTATGCACTGGAACTGTGGATGATGACTCCCATTAGAAATGCACACACACCCATGCAGGAATGCCATAATGAGGCACACGCACAAACCAGAATCATCATAGAGCATGTGTTTGGGATGCTGAAATCATGGTTCCATTGCTTGGACATACCTGGTGGTGCCTTGCAGTACTATCCAGGCACATGTGCCTACATCTTCATAGTATGTGCCATGCTACACAATATGGTCCTGTGGAAACAGCTGCAGCAGGGACAAAATGGTGAAGGCCGTCACAGCCCACCACCATTGCCAAGGGCCCCACAGGCACAGAGGTACTCAGACCACGAACACCCTGAGCCAGCCCCAGTAGGCAGATGGAGGCATGCCCAGTATGCCCATGCCTTGGCAAAGAGGGAACGTATAGCACACACACTGACAGTGTAGGCACCTAGGGACTGACACTTTTCTCCACCTGCATGCACAGTAAAAATGGATGGCACACACACAAGACTACCTGTAAATTGTCATGTATAAGCAGTCTACTGTGTGCATCCAACATAGGCAGCCCTCAACTACTGCACACACAACTGTCATTGGCACAACGTAAGTCAACACCTGAAGAGTAAATTAAGCTATCAGCATGTGCTTGATACTGTATGTATAGAGTCATAGGTAGGTACTTGGCTAACTGCCAGAGGCCATTCATAAGCCCAGTCAAAATGTGTCAGATTTTGCCACCCCATTGATTCATTAACTGCCCCTCTGTGGAGTAGAGCCAATGGCAGGATCCCTGGGGTGCATCTACTGTTCCCCATCCACTCATCAAGGTTTCTCTTGCAGAGTGTTAGTGAGAGGCTCTGTATAATGTAGTTAGGGATGTTGTTTCAAAGTATGGAGAGTGTCTGTGACAGGAATCCGTTCCTCCAGCATCTTCCAGTTATTGTTGTGGCAAGGTTCAGCTCACTACAGTGTGTGGCTCACTGTGACATGGATTCCCGTAGGTGGAGCCTATCCATTAAGCCTGAGTTCGACATGGCTGTGTTGGCCAGCAGAGATCATCTCTGGGTAAACGAGATGCCACTGAGTATAGCAGGAGTTTATTCAGTCTGGCTGAATAGGCCATATGTTGGAGGCCAGTATTCCCCTTGGTGAGGTACATTTGTGGACCTCCCAGCTGTTGGAAGAGTCTTCTGAGGTACATCCCAAATGGGTTATTATACCCTATGATGGGACTGATGAGTGATGAGTAAAGGGGCACTATAACCCCAGTATGTCTAGATGGGAACCCTTTAGTAATCATATGGCCTACACAGAAGGATGTCCTAACTACTTTGGAGATATGATTGTCAAACGGGAGATCACTATCTACCTTAGTCCCCAGACACCCCATTACCTCATCTGTATTAAAGTGGTTGCAACTTATGTGTTAATATGTGGGTGCTTAATATTCCACAATGGAATGACCATGCAGTTAGTGGCACTTGGCTGGAGGCCATGATGTTGACACCCTGTGACGGTCTCTGTGAGGCCCCTTGAGGGATGTTTGTGTCAGCTGGACTATCAATCATGGCTCCCAGTTCGCAGTCATTGCCAAACATGGTCTGCCGTAGTCCACCTGTGTTTGCCTGTACCTCTAAGAAGTATATGCCAAACAGTAGGGCTCCCAGGACTGAGTCCTGTGGGACACCAGTCATGACTGGTCAAGAGTTGGACCTGGAGACCGCTAGTCATACCATGTGGGTTCTGTGTGTAAGCCCGTTGGCAACCCAACCTGTGATGTATGGGTGTATGTACAGGCTGGTGTGTTTATCAATAATACCTGAGTGGGGCATGATGACAAAAGCCTCGGCGAGGTCCAGGTAGTATGTGTGAACCACCTCTCCCATCATCTAACGTCTTGGTGACTGCATGTAAGACGTCAAACAGGTTCAGTAGGCATGAACTGCAGTCAAGCCAAGCTGACCTGGGTTGGGACACATGTTTGGAGGTTACCAATGTCTTTGTTAATGAGTGCCATGAGGATGCAATCCATACCATTGCAGACCAGGCTAGTCAGGCTTAAGGGGTAGTAGTTACCATGCTCAGTTGTGATTCCACCTTGATAGAGTGGAATAATTGTTGCCACGTGCCATTGTATGGGCATGTAGCCTGTGGAGAAGCTGAGGTTGGAAAGCTTAATTAGATGGGGGGGTCAGGTTGTCTTGTACAGTTTGCAAGATGCAGTCTGAGACAACATCTGCCTCCACTGACGCTGTGTTCTGCTGTTAGAGAGGGCCATTTCCACCTGTGTGTCTCTGATGTGTGGGATACTGTGCCTTTCGGGTAGTGTTGTGGGCTCTTTAGGGGGTGAATTATGCACTGAATGTATCTGCAAGCATGTTGGCGATATCAGTAGGGTCAGCATATTTTGTGCTATAAATCTGTGTGTCACCACTTAGATCCTTGACATAGCCAAAGAAGGCTTTGTGGTTATCTTTCAAATCCTTGCATATTTTCCTGCTGATGTTAGCCTTGGATGATGTCATGAGACCTACATATAGTGGTCACAGATGTCTTCCCTTCGTGGGATTTGCTATTTGTCTGGAAACACTGTCCTACTTCTGTAGTATAGCCTGTTTACTGCAGAGGTCCACCAGACTGGTGTCCTTGTCTAGGAGAAGTGAGTCCTGGTTTATCAGTGATGGCACGGTCCATACATCCATGTAGGTGCTTATAGATTGCATTTGTAAATCTGTCTGTATCTTGAGCAGTGTTTCCCCTTAGTGTGGGGGCTGCAAAACCCCTCACGCCTGTCACTAGTAGTGTAAATTTAGCTGTAGGAAAGGTATACACTGTGGTATCCGTGGGTGGGGGAGATGCTTGGGTGTGGAAACAGTGAATAGCTCATGGTCAGATCTAACCAGTGACCAGTTAACCTCCACTGTGGTGCATCTGTTGCCCATGTTGGTGATGACCCCTTCTAGTATGTTTCCACCCCTTGTTAGGGAGGTTACCACCTGATACAGGGCATATGAGGTGATAAATTCCAGGAAGTTCTGGGCCTGCAAGTGAGTACCGGAGTAAGTTTCCCAGTTAATGGTATGGTAGTTGACATCGACCAATGCCAGGGTATGCATTAGGACTGTCATGTCCTCCACTGTCTCCAGGTAGGTGGAGTGGCGGTCCTGGGTCATGGAGGGTGATCTGTAGCAGGCCACAGTTTACATTGCAGATGTGGCTGATGTTAGCTGCACATGGATGATCTCAGAGGTATCATGCTGCCCCACTAACCTGGAGGTGTATGTATCCCTGATGAATATGGGTACACCCCCTCCATGACTATGTCAGTCCATGTTCTGTGGCTGAAATGTGTGGTATAGGTTGTAGTCTGGTAGTGCTGGTGTGCTCATCGGAGCCTTAAGACAGATCTCAGTTACTGCACAGATGTTGATGCTGTCCATCCTGAGGAGTGCTGTGAGTGCATGCATGTTGTGATCACAACCACTGGTGTTGAGTAGCGTAACTCTCATTGATTCTGCTATTGTGCTGTTTCAGAGCTGGTATTCACCTTTGAGACTCTCCTAAATAAGGCACCATGGGGCCACCAATAGCCTTGGCCAGTATTCCAAAGCCTAAGGCTGACACATAGGCCGGTATAGTATTGTTGCATGCATGTTTCCCATCTGTGCTTGTTTTTCATCTCTCCTGTAGGTAACCTACTGGTAAACAATAGAAAGCCTTAAACTTATACAAGTCGTCTAGCTTCCAAGATAGGTATTTGGAAAGACTAAGTGTCAGTGTTCTGTATGTTCTTGCTTTACTTAACTATTTCCTGACTACATGGTGGTTTCTCACTGTATATTGTGATCTGAAAGTCTGTTTATTCACATATTATGGCTGTGATGGCCTGCACTTTAGAGGTTCACAGATAGCCAACTACCTATCTGCCCATGGGCAATTAGAAGCATAGCTACAGTGTGCTGGCTTTCTCAGCACCATTGATGAGGTAACTGAGCCTCTGTCAAGAATTGCCAATGAAGCAATTCCAGGCAGAGTTGCTGGAAGATTTTAAAGACTGGGGTTGTGGAGGATGATAGGGGCACTTAGTGATCTAAAGAGGGCATGTTAATGTGGGAATTAAACACCATTCAATTTCCCCAACAGGTCTCACAGCTATCAAACTGGACAGGCTCCCCCACCCCCGGGCTGTATGGTTCTGGGACACATGATCCCAGGGGTGTATATTCTGTTACCCATTCACACAACAAGGTTTCCCTTGAAGTGAGTCAGTGAGGGGCTATGCCTAATGTAGTTAGGAATGTAATGTATTGTCTCACAGTACATTTGTTATATGTTGTTATTTCAAGAGTAAGTGAAGCCCAGTGGGTTTGGGGGCCTCCACCCTTTGCTTAGCCCAACTTGCTAATAGAAATCATCTGAATAGGAAATAGGTGGAAGCAATGTTAATGTCAGCAGTGTAATGGTTATAGCATCTGCATAGTATCTGTGCATTTGAAGTCCCAATCCCAATAAAGGCAGGGATGTTTATCATGTTCAAAAGTATACCTTAACCACAGCTTGCATATATAGGTAGTAATCGTCTGTATAATAAACATTCGAAACACCCATATAAACCCATGTGTGCTGGAGAGTACAGTCAACAGAGAATGTAATGTCTTGTAAGCACATAGTGAGATATTACTACACTGACATGTATATATCCTAAGTAGTTAGCTGATGTGGCCGTGTTTGCGCGCACAGGTTATACGTTAAAAAATTTTGTTTAACTGTGTTTAACCGCTGCTATAATGTCACACAAACACTTTTAAACATGCTTACAACTGCTTAAATGAGCCTTATTCTGGAGTAAAAAACATTTTTAAAGCATTGCAGGTGTTGAACCCTGGACCATGCACACTGTAGTCATGGGACTTACCACTATGCCATCTGAGGTATATACATGTTTCATGGTCTTGAGACTACACCTTATACCATATGCATTCCACTGTAATGATCACAAATGGGACAGTCACTTTGTGTACATATGTAGAGTACATTGTAATGTACTGTAGTTTGTGAACCAACACATTCCAGTCTAGAAATGTATTACAGTTACAAATTAATACGAAATTATATATATATATATATATATATATATATATATATATATATATATATATATATATATATATGCATGTCAGTGATGTCTGTACATATATATATATATATATATATATATATTATACAGTTACATCAATAGCCATATATATAAACATCTATGAACACACTTCGTGACACAGAAGCTCTCCAAAGGAATTGAAGTGTACACAAAACACATGCAGCTCTGGTAGTATAACTATTAATATTAATTAATATGAACCTAATTCACCATAGAAGGGATGGTTGTTGTGTATGTGAAGATTGGGTTGGGGTAGGAATGATGGGCAATGAAATCATGCATCAAGGATGGCCTGGGTCGGATGTTCAATAAGTGAACTAAAGGGGTATACATGGAGTATGGAGACAATATAAAAATGACACAAAACAGGAACCTTTCTCATTCATAATACACCCTGTCATGTCACATTGCAGCACCTACTTTCACAAACATATGAACATTAACATGTATCAGATATATGTACACCAACTGACTGCCACATTTGTTTTCAGTAGTGAGGAATGCCTGTAGTAAAATGTATATTCTAAACACCATCACATTTGTACATATCTCAGATGCCATAGTGGTAAAGTCAGTGACTGTGGTGTGAATGGTCCCAGGTTCAAGAACTGCAATGGCTATTAAGTTATTCTGAGGGCCAGAACAAGGGCTGTTGGATGCAGGTGGATTAAAGCACTCTTAAGCAGTTGTAAGCAGGTTTCCACTGGTTTGCGCAACGGTAAGTGGCGCTGAAATATGGTAAACAGAGAAGCGCTTCACAGGTTTAACCTTTGCTTAACGTTGCACAGATCATGGGCAAACCTGCTTACAACCGCTGAAATGTGCATTAATCACATTTTCCCTACCAGTGCCTACTCTGAGAGGTAAAATAATAACACCTTCCAGGATTAGAACCCACAACCATGTACTCCATCTTCAGAGTAATCTAACACTAAGCTACCTGAGATGTACCTATCCCAGTTGTGTATGCAGACAAGTTAAAACACAAAAGGGAGGAATGTGTTGAAATAGGACAACACACCATGAACCCAATGAAAGGTGTATGCTCATATATAGATATATAAATATAAATATATATATATATATATATATATATATATATATATATATATATATATAAAGAGAGAGAGAGATACATAGAGACATGTTGATATATACAGATCTACATATATAAGTAGAGCTATAGATAGGTTAAAAACATCTACACATCTATGGAGGTACAGATAAATGTATGCAATAATATATATATATATATATATATATATATATATATACACATACACATATATATATATATATATATATATATATATATATATATATATATATATATATATATATATATATATCTATATATATATATATATAGATATATATATATATATATATGTGTGTGTGTGTGTGTGTGTGTGTGTAGACAACATCCGAAGTGTTCATATCTGAGTATAACATGGACCGTAGCAATCACACAATCTGCCCCCCCCCCCAAACAATAGGTACATAACATATGAAGAGTATATTCCAATACACTATTACAAATATGTTCTATGGACACAGTCACCAACACAACTGTAATGACTGCAAATATCCATGACAGAAATACACAGACAGCTTTCATTTTGCAAAACTTTGTTACATTCCGATGTATTGCCAAAAGTATTCAAGGACTAACAGTACCTGCATGCTATACAGGAAGCATTTAACAGTGCCTTAATGAATCAGTCTGCAATTACCATAGTATTAGTCCACTAAGGGAGAGGTGTTCACATAGGGAAAGAACACCCACACACATATAGTCATTGTATAAAAGGGGTTCCAACACACCTGCATGTGCTATGTACAACCACCAACATCTACCCCACAACCAAACTAATTACATCAATACATATTGTAATACCATAACCAATTATTCAACTACTGTACAACATCTGCTGAAACCTTAACATACCTGGACACAGACACACTAACATGGCCCTATGTGAAATAGTTGCTGTTATACAATTGAACAGCTGCTGATGTTACAGGGTTTGTATTAACTAATCCCGTTTCAGAGGGTTGAAAGGTTCGTACACCAGGAAGTGTTACCGAGTACTGATTATCAGCACAGTATGATACACAGTAACACCAAACTAAATATGTCTGGTAAGCACACTGTAAACCCCCTAACATTATATGCATAGCTATGCAGCCTTGAGCTGGTCAAACAACCTGGCCAGACTGAAACATATGCAGAAGTATTAGGTACAGACAAACCCCACACAAGTAGCAATGTTCAGGAATATAACAGCAGTACTCACATTTAGACCAAATCCTCTAGGCATTACACACAATGTATTACTGTTCATCTTCATACAGCTGTTGCAACAGATTCCAAACAACACTTCCAGGCTGTCTTCCTCACAAATAAGGCGAAGTGACAACGCCCAAGTGGAGTACTCACTTATACTCCACTGTTGCCATGGTATTGGCTAAGGCAGTAGCAGTGCAGCTGATGTGCATGTAATTAGCCACTTAGGAACACCAATTGGTTATCAGGATAGCATATGTTACTGATCTGTAACTATAAAAGTTTGCCTTGTCACACATTCAAACCATCTGTATCTACCTGTAGGACTGTACAAAACACTGAAAGATGAACCAAAAACGAGTATTATACTAGTCAATAACACCTCCAATTCCTAAGAAGGTATGTATAACATGTAGTATGGCTGTATATATAGTACCTGTTCTGTAAGAATTACAGTGTAATTAATGCATATAGTTGAAATAGCTATCTTGTAGTGATGTATTGTTGAGCAGTAGTAATGCTTGTAGTATTCTAGATATGTACTGCTGTAGGTCACAAGGCAAACTCCTCATACACCACAAGGGATGATATCGGCTTGGAACTCACCAATTCGTTTCCAGCCACTGTCAGTGTCAGGATTGGTCCAACAAGTATGTGCTATAACAGGGGATAGTATATGTCAATATATTGTAACAGTCGACATATGTATGGGTGTATAAGTAAGATGAACATGTCAAAAGTGGGCTTACTGTGCAAATACGGTTTGCATTGTAAGATATTGTGCCAATAACTGTGTAATGTACAGTATTTTAGGCAGATCTGTATTCCATTCTACATAGCAGTTCTGTTATGTTATGCAAACAGTAGTTATGTCTATTGGCAATGACAATACTCAGTAACAGGATACATATAATTTGTATTCATCTGACATTTTAGCAGCATGACAGCAAAGATAATTGGAAGAGCTAGTTAACTATCCATGCAAATAACACATGTAATATCCACCTCTCTAGTATCATTTGCAAGCAATAACAGCTGTGCATATGTACATGTTATGCAAATGTGTAGTGGCCCTTGTTACAAGGCTGGACCTCTCTAGTATCATTTGCAAGCAATAACAGCTGTGCATGTGTACATAGTATGCAAATGTATAGTGACCCTTGTTACAGGGCTGGGCCAAATGGCTATGTGCACATCTACATATAGTGGATATTGAGAGTAGAGACACACTGGTTGAACTACCAGGTTTGTGTAGCCTAACCTCTCATTGCCAACTTAACAGCCGCCTGCACATACTGTATGTAAGGTAGTGCACAGTACTGGTAATGAAACAGGTTGCATATCATCATTAACTCCAGTGTAACATCTGCAGTAGGAGTGTGAGATGTAGGAGGCAGCTGCCTATGTGTAATAGCCGCTTCATAGGTGATGGCTTACACTATCTGATTATATCTTGATCATGTTGATAGTGGCACCAGAGTCTATTGATACATAACTCTGTTTGGAGAGTGGGTGTCTGTGCCCAACAAAGCTCATGGTCCTGTTGGATATGTGAGTATATACCCAGAGAAGGAAACAGACCTGTAGACACTTGCATCATCTGTAATCAACTAACAGGATGTGATGTGATCCTCAGAGGAGGATTGCTGCTAAAGGTATCTACAATGTTTCCGTAATAGCCAGTGTTGTCACGTCCATAACAAAAATATTTACATGTGAGCATCACTGTCTAAAACATCTTCATAAGCAATAAGTAAACTAAATACAGTACTTGGTACTTGTAGTACTGAATGCTCATACCAGGCATGTCCACTAGTCAGCTACTGGTGTTTACTATTGTCAGCTTTGTGTATGTGGCCATCCTGGGGGAATGTAATCTCTATGCCATGTACACTGCCAAACCCACCTAACACCACACCCCACACATTGTTTGGGATGCAGCTACAGGGGTAAGCTGGAAGGCAGCCCAGTCTACAGCCATGACTGGACTGGACAGTCATGAGGTGTAGGTTAACTCATGCATCTCATCATCGCAACCAATACATACCCTTATCAGAACACAGTAAGGACACCCACACACACTACCAGAAATCACACACATTCACAGATGCTTCTAAGTATCAGGCCAAACAAGTGACCTCCCAAGCTCGAAGAGACAGACAACGAAATACACAAACTGTATGACATAGTTTGCATAATTGTGCCACACCTCAGAACACGTGGCTGGAAACATGCCCAACATTACTCATTTGTGAATGCAAACTCTAGCACTATGTTACACATCAACCTACACAAGGGCATACATACTGTCAGCTGCCTGTCTGCCATGATTAGCCACATACCCATACACTCAGACCACCTTTTGAACTATACACATGGCTCTGGCATATTCCATGCTGTTGTGCAGGACCTGTGATGCAGCAGCCTGGACTGCATGGAAACACATGTAGGAACTGTCAGGTCTTGTAGCCCATGCAGGTATGTCCCAAGGCCTGGGTAGCATTCTGCCATTGTCCAGAATGATACTGCAGTACAGGGACAAAAGGATTGTATTCTACAATTGTCTAATGTAGTGGTGCAAGTCAAAGGGTATCCAGTATCTGTCTGCCTGGGATAATATGGTTGACAGACCATGATGCTTTGCCAGACAGGGTCTGCACCTGTCACCCCTGGGAATCTGGATACTGCCTAGGGCTCATGCTTCCCCTATAGTGCCTTCATCATGCACAGTTCAAATGAAGGTCCACTGCTGTTACAGGGGCAGCCAAGCAATAAACTCCAGGTCCTGCTACTCAATAATACATGTCAGAAACACAATATGGACTCACATGTGTCAAATGCTAATGTGGAGAACATATCTGTGCAGTGACTGAGACATGGTTCAATGCTCAGGAGAGCACACCTGTATGACCATGTTGTAACACATACCTCACCTCTTGCCCATTATCCTTTACTGGAGCACACAGGCTGCAAATGTGTCCATATTCCTGAAGGATATGTACACCCCCACGCTAGATGCACTTGCATAACTTCAGATGCATTATGATGAGCAACTACCTTTGTGCCAAAGTGGAATTCAAATTGCACCTTGCGATAGATCACCCACCATGTCACGGATTTCCCAACTGTCATAATGTGCTGTAATGGAGAAGATTAGGCCTGAGACAGAAAACCATAATAATGGCTACTCTCAACTATTCCATTATGAACTGGGAGGACTCCTCATGTACCAACACCTGCGCTCAATGCATGTTGGATTCTATAAACCCCGATGACCTGGATCACAGTAGTCACACACACAGGGCTAACAGCATGCTACACATAGTTAGTCTCCAATGCCAATGTTATGCTTTCTAAGAGCAAAGTGGTGACTGTCATGGCACCCATGCAGATGGACAATGCATGTGCAAATGCTGAATCCTACACAAATGAACCTTAAGCAGTCACATACGTGCAGTGATTGTGCCATTGAAACAGAACCAAGATTCAGTCAAACACAAACAAGAAGGCAAACTGGTAGCACCATGCTTTAAACTGTACCACAGAAGGTAGTAACTGCTGCAAGAGTGAACACACATGAGTGTAGGTGATCCCTGGTCAGCCTCAGTAAGTTGCAGATACACCATATAAAACCACACAAACCTAATGTGAAACTAATCAGCCACATATTATGAGGCCAAGCACAGAGCATTATATAGCTGTGTCATTAATAGTAATGGCAATGACAAGACCTGCTGTGCTGCACAGCACTATGGCATGGGAAGTACTGCACCTACAGAAATAGCACCTGTTCATCCAGATAGGGTCTTGGAGAGCCTAAACCCACTCCCACCTACCCGCCAACAGGTACACTTAGTTATATATCCATGTACACTACAGGGCCCCTGTAATAACAACTATGCAGGTACAAGCTGCACTCTCTAAAGCCATACATACAGCTTTCATGGGACCTGTCAACATCCAAGGGTGTATAATACACAAATGTAAGAACCATCAGCTATCCACATACACATTATGTTCAATCATAGCTCCATGTCAGGCTGTCTACACACCAAATGGTGCACAGCAACAGTTATCATGCCCCACAAAGGGGGAGACACCATTGATAATGGGAAATAGTGCACAACTACCCTGCTGAGTCTGGTCTGTAAGGCCATGAACTGTGATCAACGTATTTGATGTACTCAGTACAGATGTAGATGACAATAGGGTTGATTTACACTGCATATCATGACCTTGCAAGGTTGTTGGACACAATCACCCATACTATGTTCCAGCTACACTCAGTAAACTAGGTGTATATTCCTGTGTCACAGGAGTGGTTGGCAACTGGGCTGCTGGCAGAACCAACACTACAGAAGGTGTCTGACTCAAACCAGTGCCAGCCACAGTAATACAGGGTTCATTCCTGGTACTCCCTCTCTTTGTTATCTATACCACACAAACTAACACAGAAGGCATCTGCCTATTGATGTTTGCAAATGACTATGAACTAGGAGCAATAGTCGACTCAATGTGTGCTGCGTTCAACATACAGAAGGGCCTTTGTGTGGCAGATGTGTGGTGTGTGACATATGGCCACAATCTGACAGCTAAGTATTGCATTGTCATCCCCTATGTTAAAAACCCTGTACCCATCAACTACCACCTAGACAGTGGTCAACATAATGGCAACTGTGTATGTATGGGATGCAGCTGGACAGTCATCATTCCTTTGATAGTTACTTCACCACACCAGTCAGGTAGTCGTATGTGGCTCCCCTAATCATGACAGGGTGCCATCCATGAATATAGAGATAATTGTTCAGCTATATTCAACACTCATGTGACCCATAATAGATCACATATTTCCTTTAAGGGTCATTGCCCATGTGTAGATGGCCTACACTGCCTTTCCCAATCCCTAGCTCCACTATGTAGCATGCAGCCTACCCTGAATAAAGCCATGTCCAACCCAGATATGTTGGACATGCTACACTTAACACATCTTGATCCCAAATAATCACATAATTCATGGGCCTCCACCTTTCTAGTACAAGGATCACAACATGCCTGACAGATCTCTGTCCCATATGCTTAACATACTCTTGCCATACTATGCAACCCTATCCAGCGAAGCTGCACATCGCCCCTCTCTGTGACATCGTGTGATGACCGCATGCCAAATATATCAGTAACCCTGTGAATCAGTTCTGTGGCACTGCTTGAACTGGCCACTGAAACTTACCTGTCTGTTGCCAATGGCTAGGTAACCTGTCTGCCTAGGCTCATAAATGGCCTAGGGCATAAAGCCTACTAGTTCACTATGACCATACATGCTATAGCTGATATCCAACCCTGCAAATACCATCAGGCTAGCTATTGTCCCATGTGTTACACATGTGCAACACAGGCAAAACATGGCAGGAAGCCACACAGCTGTACAGTGCCATGTAGATGTATATGGCAAAACACATACATGCTTGCAAGTCTGCACGGTCACAAGTCATGTCCCTAATGGCTATGCATGACTATATATGTGACATATACACAGCATTAAGGCTGATTGCATTAAACTGAACACATCCAGGCATCTGCTGATAGGTAAAGACACCAGTACAGGCAGACAGACATGCCCACGTCAAGACAACATCCACATGGAGTATGTGCAATGTCATCACATGACACAAACATATATGGTGATAACATCACATCACCAGTAAGTGACAAATGTGTGTGACTTAAACATGTCAGTGTTGTTAGTGTCATGTAGATTTGCAAAGAGTTATTTGTAATCTTAATAAATGTGATACACATGTAAGTTCAGCTGTACTTCTGTACTTCTCTGTGAGTTACTGTGACCTGCCTCCATCATTATGTCTTCCAGGTATGCCACGTAGCAGGCTGCCAGCTTACACCCACTTGGAGGATGACGTACTCATCCCATACCTCCTCGACAACCATGCAACACTCTTCAGCCATGTGCCACAGGATGCACAGCAGAGGGATGCCCTGCGGGACGAACTTCGCAGGAGGGTAAATGATATTGGTTGTCACAATCGCACCTATCAGCAGGTGCACCGACACTGCACTGACCTCATAAGATGGGCAAAACAGCATGCTAATGCAATCGCCAGGGAACAAGGTGCAACAGGTGGGGGGCCACTCACCCAGCCCCACTCACACGTACCGAGGAGCTACTGGCCAACCTGAGGACACCTGCAGACCTCTATCCACAAACTTTAGCTGGTATTGTGAAGGTGGGTGTCTCTCAACCACTGAGCCTGGAGTTGCCTGGTAAGTCAGTACTGCACATATAACACAGCTATATTTCACATAGTTACACATGTTACTGTACAATATGTAAGGTAACATCATATGCAAGGCATGTATGCACACATGCCACATAATATAGTCTGCAACTCTATGTATGCACAGATGTGCATACTCCATAGTATAGTGTATGTTATTGGCTTATGTGCTAACATGGACATTGCACCCAGTAGCTATCGCACAGGTGTGGATAATGATCTTACTGCTTTGACACTCCTGTTTAGGTATCTCTGGCGTTTTGCAGTGACAGCAGCCTATGTCAGGTGAGATTGTTATTATTTACCAGGCTTGATAATGCACAGATCATATTAACTGCATGCTATCTGCCATAATACACGTACACATAATGTATGGTGGTCCTGTTAATAGACACTGGTCAGACCTGCAATGAGTCACAGTGGTTACCCATATGAAACAATTGAAGACTATATGAAACACCTGCATTAAACCTTCCAAACTGTCATTGCCAGATGTGTGGACAACTGTGAATACAATGGTGGAGGTGTGTTTCACTGTAGGGACAGGTACTACATATCAACATTACACATGTTGGGAATACAAAAAGTACTGTGCAGAGAGCATATGTGTGCACACACTCTAAATTTGTTGGAGCTGGAGTATTACCAGCCCAAAGGAAACACCCTTGTGGATTATACCCTTGCTATGAATGTCACACAATGTCATGTGCTATCTGATATGTCCATGACATGTAGTGGGCTGACTGCAACACTGCTCAACTATCCTGCAAAACACGATGTCTCACATCCCAAACATACCACCCTTCTTCTGCATAACCCTGTCCTCATTGGAGCATGTGACATCTATGGGTGTATGTCATATGGGATAACACTGACATGTGAAATAGATGGCCATCACAACCATTGGACAGAACATGTGTCCACACGGCCATGGAGGATGGCCAGAGACATGAAGCAACACACACAGTAGAAGTGATGTGCATGTGTGTACACCCTATTGTACATTGGCTTAACATAATACAACTATGGGCTTTGTGTAATGGTGATATTGCAGATGTGAAACACTAAACATCATACAGGCCTGTGCACAGCTTGTGTAGGCATAACATGAAACCACCACATAACATGTCTTGAACATCTTGAGTGTGTCACAACATGAAAGCATTCACCTATACAGTATCCAAATACATACATGTGTTGCACAACATACACATACAACCACATCAGGCCACAGATACAGTACATTCACCTTGCTGGTGTCAGACATCACTGTCATGCATGCTTCTCATGTATGTGAGGTACACATATGGCATGTGGGACATAGAGTACTGCTAAGTTAGCCATGTGTTGGGCATAGTTGCCAGGCATCAGTAATAAGGTTGCAAATGTGCAGGGGTGTCATCCGTATACCCTTCTGTGACCTGTGTCACACATTCCACATTAGGGTTTAGTGTGTATACACCTCAGTGACGTGGTTCACATTCCACATTAGATATGTATTGTATGTGAATATAGTCATGGCTATGAACTGTGTCAGTAACCCACACTGTATAGCAATTGTGAAGCCACATGATGCCTAGCAATGGCTATGCACATCAGCTCAATGTGCAGTATGTCACTGCATGTTTGTAGGGTGGACAGACAACATTGCCTCAGCTGAAGGCCCATGTTAGTATAACATGCCCCTGCATTGGAACACCATTACTGTATTGTAGATTGGAAAGGACACCATTGTGTTACACATGTATGCATATCATTCAACATGTCAGCAGAAGACATGTCATACTACATGTGATTGGCAAGGTCATACGCCACACATCAGTCTGTTGTACTGTAAACCTGTGCTGGTCTATGGCATCATTGCAAAGTAAGGATAACCATGTCAAACATGTGGGCACAGCCACATGCACAATGTCTGTAGACTCAGCTGAGGGTTGTAGGCAGAATAATGTTGAACAGACATGCACTGCTTTGGGGGAGATATGCAAGCTAGGGCTCAGGCAAACATAGTATTCAGTCAACATACCCTTCTGCACATGTCCTCACACATGGAAGCGGTGGCCAACACAAAGCATCAGTGGCAGATGTACAAAGTTCAGTGATGGTCTGTTAACATGTGTTGTATGCTGCACACACCATGGCAGTGCAGTGCCATGGTGCAAAGTGCATGCATTGTGTTGCAGGTATGGGACATAGGCTACTAACACAAATGGTGCAATACAGGTATGTATGCTAACCACCACAATTGTGTAAGGTGTATACTGTCTGTTATAACACATGCATGCTGTTGTGTGCAACTCAGAGATGTATGATAACTACACTACAATTGTCTAAGCTGAATGCCATCTGCCATATCACCTGCATGTAGTGTGTGTCTGTGTGTGTCTCTGTGTGTCTGGTACAACTTGTAATGTACAGTTCTTGTCTTCCCCTCACAGGTGTTGATGTAGGTGCGTTGCCCTCCTGTGGTCCACCTGATGTTAGTGTCCCCACAGACTCTAGCAGTGATGATGACACTATGATTGAGGCACAGGCAGGGTTGTCAGTGGCTGAATCTGTGCCATTGGTTTCCATTCCACCTGTATCCCTCTCATCCTCGCACACAGTTCCCCTGCATACACATACCGCATCAACACTGGCCATAGAGGAAGAACAGTTGGCGGGTGGTAGCATGGAACAGGGAAGTGTGGAGACTATGGAAGGTGTGCCTGCATACCATGATCCCAGTCAACTGACTGGTGATGTCCCACATAGGCATGTGCCCAGTACTGCTCGTAGGAGGACCACTGGCCAACATGCCCCTGTGAGACAAAGCACATCAGCGGGAGTCACCAAACGCATGTTTCAGGCTGGAATGGAGGCACAGGCACAACAGAGAAGGTCTGAGGCTTCAGAGGGCTGCTGTCCATTCATTAACTGACAACATCCAGGCAATTGCAAATGCTCACCATCATCTTGCAGATATTTTAGATAAATGATTGGGTGACGTGGTGGGAGTCCTTGACCGTGGCATGTCAATCCTCGAGCGTGGAATGTCTGTGCTGGAACATTTGGTGGGAGTGAGGCATTGGGCAAATGGACGTAGGTCAGCTACATCGCCTGTTGAAGGTCTACGTGAACATGCTACTGCACATGCCCGCTCCCATAGTGGCAGTAGCAGTGCAGCTGGTGCTGTGCAGTCCACACCAAGACACAGCAGGCAAAGTGCACATGGTCCTGGACGGACCCCATAGGGACACAATTCCAGTGGATATGTGTCATCAGACAGTACCCAATCTGGACCTCTGCCTGGTAGTGCCAGTGCAACCTCTGGCAGGCTCAGGTCACGTGGCCGGACACCGTGAACTGTGAAACCTGCCTTGTACAGTCTGCAGCTGTCAATAATACCCCTGTGTAGGCCAGCCACATGCCAGACCTGTGTGCTTGCATACACACACACACACACACACACACACACACACACACACACACACACACACCAGAAACAAATATAGGGCACCTCAACACACACGCACATAACATCCACACATGCCCAATGATATCACAGACCCTAATGTCATCCAATGGTGCAGCATAGGCCTCTGGCAAACATTATCACCCTGTGCATATGATGATATCTGTGCAGCATCCCTGTCATCTGCACTATCGGTGCAAGGACATGCTCATATGGTCTGATGCACAGGGTGAACATACTAGGTAGACAATTGAAGATTAATATTGTTGAGTAGTGTTGACAGGCAGCAGACATACCATGTATTATAGTTTTAGAAGGTATT
This sequence comes from Protopterus annectens, assembly GCF_019279795.1. Taxonomy (NCBI): domain Eukaryota; kingdom Metazoa; phylum Chordata; order Ceratodontiformes; family Protopteridae; genus Protopterus; species Protopterus annectens. The sequence goes on along the minus strand of NC_056729.1, from coordinate 858,092,731 downwards.
TTGTACATTTGACAGTATGTATCATGTGTAACAACACTAACAGCATGCTGATCTTGATGTTCTGCCTTCCTCTTTACGTGTAGTTGCATGCGCCAGGGGATGTCGGTGTTCGCGGTTAGTGTCCCATATGTACATGTTGACTACTCACAGGTCTGTATGACAATACCTGCATGTATTTTGTAGCTTCCACATCACAGTTATTGTCTCGCATGTTTCAATTATGTTTACTGTTCTAATGATCCAAGAGCATGATAGCTGTGTAGAAGGCTACTGTGTTCAGAACCGTCACATCCATAGTGGGTGACATCACAGGTATAGTTACCTGGAGCGGGGAGGAGGTAAAAGAGTGGTATAGCGGATGAGAATGGTAAAGGCCAGTGGAAATAGTGGCTTCTCATTGGGAAGCAGTAATACCCACTGCCATGACAGCATGCAGACACAGACACACCTACAAACACTCAGGGATTCACAGACACAGTAAAACACTCTGACAAACACAAAGTTGTCAGTGCTCGGATGAGAACTCCTGCCTATGTGCATATCATCATTATAGTACTATGCAAATACAAGATGTGCCACAGAGATTACACATGTACAGGTAGTCGGAATGGCCTAGGATCGAGGACATCGACAGGGATACTACAGTGCAGTGAGTGTATGTGGGGAGGGAAGTTCATCAGTAGGCTATGTAACAACAAGTCACACCCCAGGGTGTACATGTTAACAGGCAGCTAGAATGCCTGTCTAAGATTGATGATATCAACGGGGATACTAGATTGCATTGAGTGGATGAGGGGAGGGGGCATTAACATTTCACTATGGTAAAATACAGCCTCAGTCCAGGGACCGGACAGCCATACATACAGACAGCCATAAACACACACACACACACACACACACACACACACACACACACTGGTATTCACAAAGATATACACCTATGTCACACACATACAAATACTTGACATGTGTGAGGTTCAGCCACCTGCCTATCCCTTTCTTTCTACAAATCACTCTGTACTGATGTCAACAACAGTGTTCAGGAGAGTGAAAACATGTGGGATGTATTCCCAACCATACATGACATATATGGACACACACACACCCACATGTGCCAGTACTGAGAATAAAACATCTGCCTATCTCATGATAGGTATTACAGAAGTACAGCACTATCGCATTCGCTACAAAACTTACTGACTCTTTCCTTTGCCAACTGTGCTGATATATGCACAATATATGCACAGGGGAGGTATTACTGTTACAGGTCTCAAGAGGTTTGCCTTCAGTGTCACCCTTACTGCATTCTACATTGTCTGTCTTCCACTTCAATTAACAAAACCAGACCTTAGCAGTTGCACAGGTTATAGTAGGAATGGTTGTAACACACCAGTGACCTGTCCTCAGTAATCATTAAACTGCAAAGTAGCCCCACCACTTAGTAGTCATGACCAAACATCTGTCCATACCTCATGTACAGCTTACTGTACTTTGAGCATATCACCATATCCAATTGGCAATGTTGAGGTTGTGTTGTAACAGCATGATGTACTAAGACAACAGTCACCTTCAAACATCAGACACTGCACACACATGGAATCTACACAAACATCAATACATGTACACATATGCGGTCTACATCAGTAAGTGCACTAGCAGGGCAAGAGGATACATTCCACACCTTCCCCATGCCATGTGTGAAACATAGCCGAGCATTACACCATAATGGATGTTGTATTCATGTACTGGTAGGACACAACCTCCTTCACTGAGTAGCCAAGTGTACATATATAACAACAGCATATATCAGCAAGATGCACACAGCATTATTCCATGTCATGCTCCTACAAACTGTTACTTGACAGTGCCGTGGTGAAGCCTGGGCACTGTAATTGTCAACAGTGAGCACATAATATTTGCCACACACACCTCATTTTTACTGGAAGAGTGCCAGCAATGTGCTCTGTTAGGCAAGGCAGTACACTCATTCAAGCATGTGCGAGGACTGTGGCTTGTAAACATCCCACCCCAGCACATACTGGCTATTGTGGTACTAAGGCTAATGTCCAGACAGCACACAGCATGCATGGCTTGCAGTTGTTGACATGGGGTATATGTAGGAGCTGTGGCCACACATGGCTGTACATGTCATGAACATATCACCTGTGACTGCTCAGGAGCATACAGAGCAGAGCTGGACTTCCCTGAGTCTGTCAATACAGGCCTTTTGTAGGTCCTATGATCCTGTTATTTGGGTATGTTTGTAGGCATTGCATTGGGTGGACATGTCTAATGACATTCATGCCACATGGGTTGTTGTATGATATGATAGGTGTCATGGGTGACCAGTAGAGAGGGAATATTACCTCTGTTAACATAGATATCAAACCTTATATACTGTTAGCATACTATCTGCCATGTGCATGTGTGTAATGACTATAGCCACCTGTATGTAGAAAGGATAACGAAAGCTATAGTAATGTCATTTATGTTGTACGAGTGTGGGATGCACATATCCAGGGCAGGTACAGTTAAGTCATATCCAACCATGAGGGTGTTGTTTACTGGTGTACAGCAACAGTCAACTGTGTTAATGCTGACAACATCTGAGGGACCCTGGTATGTATACAACTGAGCTGGTTACAAACAGTGGTATTATTGCATTGCATAACACATTATGCAGCTGTGTCTGTACATGGGTACTTTGCACAGTTGATGTAAGCCTAGTTACAGTTCACCAATCGAAGGTTATCTGTTGGTCTACCATACTATGTCATTACACATATGGATGTGTGTTGGTAGTCTGGGGACAAGGTGGTGGATGTATATGAGGATACAATCTAGAATGCAGATTTTGCCACTGTCACCTGTACCTGACTCATCTGTGATGAGTTATGTCGGAGTAGTGATCTTTACAAGTGAGTAGCCTTTATGAATATGTGGACACCACCACCCGGAATGGTCCACACCACTGCAATGGCTCACATGTCTGGATCTGATTTATATGGTGGTAGTGCAATTGTGCACTACAGAGCCTTCAGCCAGGTGTCCCTCACTGCACAAATGTCAGTATTCCCCATTGTAGGTTCTACATTAAGCAAATGAATTACTAAAGCCCCACATCTAGCACTGGTTAGCATAAGCATCCAATGCAATTGTCTTGTAGATGTCAGGGTGTTACTTCTGTGTGTAGGACATTTGCCTTGGAATGCGACTATATAGGTAAATGTGACCTAGGTGTTATCCACACACACTTGAAACATGGATGCATGTTTTCTGTGTCAAAGGCTTGTCGTTCAGTCATGACAGCTCAGAATGACAGACACTGGACAACCTCATAATAACAGCAGGACATTGGCTCATTGTTTTGATCTAGCAGTTGCCACTTGTACCATGACATCACTGTGAGTGGAGGTAATGTGCTTGGTAGCAAATGCCATATGTAAGATGACGGACAGCAGCAGAAACCGTGTATATAACCAATGTGAGATATACTTAGGGTAGCAGTCCTGCTAATAAGACAACTACTAACACAGCCGGGAGAGGTCATCTTGACACCTGCACCTCAGTACCATTACAAAATGTGGCTCACACATTATGCTTGCACATGCCACTGTTCCAAGTATAATGCCACTGTCCACAACCTGCTGTCAATGTATGCCTTTCAGGGCAGCAAGGTGTGTGACACATGCTGTAGGTAGCATCCACCTGTGTGTCCCAGTTAACCTATTTTCTGTCACATCCACACATGCATGATTGTGTATACTTAACATATATATGTCAGTATTGCATGTACATGTATGCATGTGTATCACACAGCACAGACACAGATATATCATTTATGGGCCACATACAGGTATCTGGTAGTAAACCAGTATGATGTGCATATATACTGACAGGTAAGATGTACATAGCTGTAAACCTGTGTGTTTACAATAAGAGTCCATTACAATGTGTTCTGTACATGTAAGTGTATGAGCATGCACACCTTGGCCTTCTGTGGTTAGAATTGGAGTGCATCCCAAACAGCCCTGTGCTACTAAGTGTATGAGCGTACCCACTGCCACCTTGTGTAATTTGAGTCAGTGTATCCAACAAGCCCTTTGTTACTAAGTGTATGAGCATGCCCACTGTCACCTTGTGTAATTGGAGTCAATGCATCCAAACAAGTTCTGTAATTATATATGTATGAGCATGACCACTGTAACCCTGTAAAGTGATAGTAGTTGTCCATTTCACAGATGGGCATACTCCAGTTCAGGTTCCTGTTGTGCTACAACTATACCTCTCAGGCCTACCAATGTACTACCTGCAGATGATGTGTCTTGTTTGTGCATACAGGTTGTAATGGACACCTACTTTAAACACACAGGTTTACAGCTATGCACTTCATGACTGTCAGTATCCCTGTTGTTGTCCTCAATTTTAGAAGGACATTCTGATTGCCTTGGAATGTGTAATCTCTGTGGTGCATCTCGTAACTGTATAGTACTGTAATAGTGATCTGTAGATAGGCAGGAGTTCTGATCCCACCACTGGCAACTGTGTTTGTGTGTGTGTGTCAGCAACTGGCTGTATTTGTGCCTGCATCCTGTCATGACAGTGAGTTTTGCTGCATTCCAAAGACATACCACCTTTTGCACTGACCTTTATCCTTGTCAACTGCTAAACCTCTCTCTTCCCCCCTCCCCACTGCAAGTAATCAGTCCTGTGATGTCACCCAGCTTAGAAGTGGAATCAGAGTAAGTGTAATTGCATGTGTTCTGTGGCACATACCCCAACTGCATACCACTGTACTAGTTGCTTTTACATAGGCAAGACGTGTATGCACAATACAGGCAAGTGTGTGTGTGTTTGTGTGTGTGACTACCCTGTAGCCAGGCATACACATGTGTAATGTCTTTTAACATGCTGCACACCATGGAAGCCATCTGTGGTGACTGGTGTCTACAAAGTATTACATAGTTAGGAATGGTAAAGAATACACAGTCAAGCACGACTAAAGTTGGGTATGTAATTTTCCTGTGCCACTGTCGAGCAGTGACACAGAAGTGGTCCCTGGGGTGTAAGTCCATACCCATCATTCCCCACCCAAACTCCATAATCCCCGGGGTAGATTACATTAGCCATCATTTCCCACCCCAAACTTCACATGCACAACAACCATCCCTTCTCTGGTGAACTGATTAAGATTTAAATGTTATAACACAAGAGATGCCTCTGTTTTATGACACATCAGTTCCTTTGAAACCCTTCTGTGTCCAGACCTGTGTGTATGTATATATATATATATATATATATATATATATATATATATATATATATATATATATATATATGCCTATAGCTGTGTCTGTGTATATCTATATATCTATATATATATATATATATATATATATATATATATATATCTATATATATATATATATGTGTGTGTGTGTGTGTGTGTGCGTGCGTGTGTGTGTGTGTGTGTGTGTGTGTGTGTGTATGTAGGTGCATATATATATATATATATATATATATATATATATATATATATATATATATTTGTAGTTATGACAGCTGAACAGATGTAGACTTGCCTTTGTTGTTTCACAGAGTACAGTACATTCAAGGGTACTGTACAAATGTACACAAAGTGAATGTCCCATTTGTTTTCAGTACTGTAGAATACCTGTATAAGATGTGCATTAAAAACTCCATGCAGTATGTATACAATACAGATGGCTTAGTGGTACATCCAGTGACCTCAGTGTGCATGGTCTGGGGTTCAAGACCTGTAAACCTTGTTGATATTGTCAATAAGGACTGAATAAGACACGTTTAAGCAGTTGTAAGTGGGTGTAAATGTGTTTTTGTGACAGTAAGCAGCTGTTACACGGAAGTAATAGACATGTACAACTCACAGTGCACTTGAAATGCCCTTCTTTGGCAATCCTGCTGATGTCGCCCACCTATGAATACATCTCTGGGAGTGCTGTAACCCAATAATCTCTGTAGCATGTGCTGTAACTGCATAATGCTGTAGTGTGATAAACTAGTTTGGTAGGTGTTCTAATGCCATACAGGCCAACTGTGTGTGTGTGTGTCTGCCTGAGAAAGAAACAATGCTTTTTAATGTATGCACAATCTTTACAATTCACATAACCACCTTTGGCAATCCTGCTGATGTCACCCACCTAGTAATACACCTCTGGGACTGCTGTAACCCAGTAATTTTCATAGCGCGTACTGTAATTGCGTAATTCTGTAGTGTGATAAACTAGTTAGGTAGGTGTTCTATTCCAAAACAAGGCAGGTGTGTGTGTGTGTGTTTGACAGTCAGAGGCTGTGAGTGTCTAACCACTGGACATGTTGGGGAGTGGATTTTGTAGTTTTCCTATATGGTGTCCATATTATATGTCACAATGTCCTCCTCACAAGGAGTACAGATGTCAATCAGCCAAGGGACTGTGTTGGCAAGCCATACCCCTACATCTGGCAAAAGCTCTGGTGAACAAAGTATGCAACCCTACTATTACCCGGAATACGTTCTGAACCCATGTGTCATACACAAACACACTTGCCTAGAATATCCCGCTGTGTTGCTAGTACCCTGCGCATTGATGACAGATAGTAGGCATGGTGTGATTGCAGTGGGCTGCAGAAGGCATGGCACCCTGTCCAGCAGTACAATAGGTACATAATTGTGGACAATGTGCCTTCACTATGTTCCCCACTGGATGCCTGCAACATATGTGATGCCATCGAATGTGATCCACAAAGGCCATACAATGCCTTACACACATGCCCTGTATGGACAGATGCCACTGACACCAGGGAATATCTGTATCATGCTATCAATGCAAGTGCAGGGTCAACCTGCTCTCTATAAGCAGGTCCTGCCACACCAGGCCAGTATTGGCATATCTGAGGATAACAGTCTGTGTACACAACATGTGCCAGCCAAACCAGGTACACTTGTACATGTCACTGTACATTATTGTGGGCCGTGCACATCCCAGGCAATGTCCATGTCATGGACTAGTAAACACAGACATGGCATGCATTGCAAAGCATCATGCCACCCGACAATGGTGTGCAATGTGGTTCAGGGGTGTAGTGTCTGCAATGTCCCACATATATGGGTATTGTATGAACTGTCCTGTCATCCTGGTTACCATATAACCAGGATGACAGGACAGTTCGTACAATACCCATCTATGTGGGACATTGCAGACACTACACCGCTGAACCACATTGCACACCATTGACTGATGGCATGATGCCAAGGATTACCCCTCACCCAGCCTTGTACAGCCATCTTACATAGCCAGCCAATACACACCCATGAAGCAATGCACACATGCATGTCTATACTGGCACCTTGTGTCTGCGTGTGGGGTATGATGCTCCCAACCACAGTCACAGCCAGTGTAACTCCCATTGGCATACCAACTGATGTCAGACACATTCACATGCCCTAGCCCATAGAACCTCTGGATATCCCCTGTGGTGCGTGTAGTACCTGTGCAATACTGCAGTGTGGCAAACTAAGTAGTTAGGAAGTTTATTTGTGGGCCTGGCAAAGTTTGGCAATGTGTCTGAGTCCCTTAGAGAGTGTGGTTGTGTTGACAGTGACATCCTTTCATGTTGACAGCCATATGTGCTACACCTAATGTATGTCTACTATATCTCTGTTGCAGATGTCACTCGCCAGCACACATATATGTTCTTACAGCACACCAACATGTCAGCTTTGTGGCACATGGAGTAACTGCATGCACTTGTAATAGTAATAGCTAGTCAGTCAGGGGTTTGAACCCCTGTACTAATAGGTGTGTGATAGACAATGCTTAGGTTTTAGTCTCCAAGCCCTTCTCTGATGTACTTTGCCTCTGTCTCCCTCCCACGCACTCTCTGGTTGATGTGGAGTTGTACACCTGCTCAGCAGCAGCTTGTGTTTTGTAAGTGATGGTCATGATCAGATGATTGCCTCTGCACCTATTGCAGTCCTCCTCTAGCTGATTGCATGTGGAACAGCTGTGGTGATGTTCCCATAGCCAATCGCATGGAAACACAGTACAATATCTAGGAACATCATGCTGGTATTTGCCCATGACAGTCACTGTGAGTGGAACCTGGATATGGTGTTTGGTAAACGGCATCACAGATGATATCTGGATATTCATCAAACAACATATACAGTGGAAAATAGCCTAAATACAAGGGTGATGAGCCAGACATGACTACAGCATGGAAGTGTAGCTATGCTTCATTGAGACTACTGCCAGTTTAACAAGTTGTATGTGGTAATGGCTATTCTGCATGTTTTAACACTGACAAGGCAGTCCTCTGTTTGTGAGGGAACCCCCATCTGTAGGGCCATCTGTGGACTGGTCAGTGTGTGGAACCATTTGTTTCCTGTGTTACTCACTGAACACACATCTTTGAACTGCAGAAGCATAGTGTGAGGATTGCAGTCAGTATATGGTGATAGTGATGAGAGGCACTGCCATTGCATTCGTGATTGGACATATGTCACATGAAACAGTTGTATGATAGTCACTGTCTGAGGTTCTCAGTGACATGCCAATAATGGGCCACTGTTAATAGCTGCAGTCACAAGTCTTCTAAACTTTGTACAGATGTCATGCAGTATATATGCATGCATTGTGCTCCCTTTGCAAATGTATACCATCTGTTGTGTTGGGTTGATGATCATATCTATGCATGCTGTTATAAGTAATCCTGAATACTGTTGACTATTACTAAGCTATATCTGTGTTAAAAATGCAACACCATAGGCTGTATGGGTTTGGAGGTCCTGGTAAAACCTCCTGTCCCACTTCAGCTGGCCATGGCACCGGGCACCAGCACATCTGGGGCCCAACCTTGGACCTCCACCTCTGTTGGCTCTGCACTACCTTCTGGTGGAACCGCTACTGAGGATGGGGCTTGTCCCCCCTGGGAGCAGATCCAGACAGGAACTTATATGCTGTCGTACAGTCCCGGACATGGTGCATAGGGGGCTCAATAAGGGATTTTGAGGCCAGATACACTAGCTCAAGGGCAAAGTGTCACATTTAGAGGGTGAGCCTGCCCCTCCTAGACAGCCCCTAGCACAGCCATCTTTGCGGCTGTTTTGGTGCAGTGGTGGCTTCCCATGGCTGGGGACCTCCGTCCCACTGTTTCCATCTGGGGGCTCATGGGCTTGTGACTGCTGAACACCCCTCCCCGTCCAAGGTGT